>NW_024387151.1:0-21585 GCF_900408965.1 Simochromis diagramma | reverse complement strand
GGCCCTGTTTACATGTGCAGGCGTCTTTTGGAAAACAGACTTTTCTATTTATTCTGTCCTGCTTACATGTTAACAGCACTTTAGTCCAAGACAATCCAATACAAAAAGCACATGGCCCAAAAATCAAAAGAATGATAATCAATGAAGTTTCAATGAAGCTCCAGAGGACGACCCGGAGGTCGGCAACACAATAGCCCATGATCAAATAGTTGTGGGGAGGCCTGTGGTGGCGAACTGCATACAAAGCGGTGACGTCGTCGGTGAGGCCATGGCAGAAAAGCCCCCAGTGGCTTGGCTACACACACTCTGCCAGGTGCATAGCATTGGCTTGGCAGGCGTCAGGCACGCTGAATGTCACGGCAGCATGAGAGCCACGAATAGTGGAGGTGCTGGCGACGGATTCGTAACTGAGACGAAGCCGAACCAGCAAGCGCGGGGACTGCTGGTGGGGACGAAGCAGAAACGGCAGGCGTGCAGTCCACTGGCTTGGATCGTCTCCTTGGCTCGGACCAGATAGCAGATCAGCGCCGAAGCCGACGGGATCTCCAGCAGTTTGGGATTGCCGTGAAGAATCACCTCCATGGTGTTTACTCCCACCAGCTTTGTCCACACATCCGAGGTGCCAGAGATGTATGCTCACAGGTTCCAGAGACGGTGACACCCTCCTCACGAACAGCATCCACTGGGTCCATCTTGCGTCAGATCGTTCTGTCACGGCAGGGTGTGCCTGTGCTTTTTTGATACAGGACCCAAAAGCAGATGATGACAGAGGAGTTGCAGGTTTCAGCAAAAAACGAGCCTTTATTTGGGTTGAGGGCTGAACCAAAAATGAAAACTATGAAAAAACTATGAGAACTGTGACAACGGTGACAATTGTGGTGGGCATAACAGACGACCTGTCAATGACATTGGCAGGGCTCGTGGGATGAGCCGTGTGGAATTTAATGAGGACCCAAGATGCAGGCAGCTGAGATGCAGGGGAGTTTTTTAGAGAAGGTGGAGGTACAAACAGAAACGGCAGAGGAGTGGAGGAAACTAAACAAAACCTAAACTGGAAAAAACTAAGAAAACAAACCTGAAGCGCTAACGAACACGGAGAAGTGGGAGCAGGCAGGCACAGAACAAAACCCTAACAAATGGAAACCTTAACAAAAGATATAACAGAATAAACAAAGAACATAGAATAATAAATACACACAAAACACAGAGTCGTCAGACTCAGGACCATGACAGACATACAGAAAACCACCGACTTAAATACATACGGCGGACGAAAGCGAAAGCATTTGCCAAGAATGTTTTCATTAATCAAGTGTATGAAAAAAATACACACAGGTCCTTTTCTGTCACCATGGGTACCTACGCCTCCTCCATTGCCCCTGTTACCTCTGGTGTCCCCCAGGGGTCTGTGCTGGGTCCCATGCTGTTCTCTTTATACTTGTTACCCTTGGGCCGAATCTTTGATAAATACAATATTTCCACTTTTATGCGGATGACATTCAAATCTATTTTGAACTAGCTGAGGATGTCATGTTGTCGTTGCAACATTTCTCCGATTGTATGAATGAAGTTAAAATCTGGCTACTGAGCAATTCCCTCATTCTAAATGATAAGAAGACTGAAATTGTAATCTTTGATACTCCCTTCTCTCGGGCTGAACTAATTGGTATTTTTGGGCCCTTTGCTGACTCCCTTTATGACACTGTGAGGAACCTGGGTGTTGTCTTGGACAGTTCCTTCAAGTTGGACAAACACGTGTCTCTGTAGTTAAATCGAGTTTCAATCAACTACGTCTAATCTCTAAGGCCAAGCCCTACTTACCACGTAAGACCTGGAGAAACTTATCCATGCCTTTGTTACATCAAGATTAGATTACTGTAATTCCCTTTACACTGGTCTCCATTCTGCCGTTGTTCACAAACTGCAGCTCGTTCAAAATGCGGCTGCGCGTCTTTTAACTGGAACTGGCAGGTTTGAGTCTATTACTCCAGTTCTTTCCGACCTGCACTGGCTCCCTATTAAACTTTGTATTGATTTTAAAATCTTATTGCTCACTTTTAAAATCATAAATAGCACTGCGCCCAGCTATCTTACGGATCTCCTCAGCTTTTATACCCCTGGGAGAGCGCTTAGATCAGCAGGCCAAATGCTCCTGGTGCGACCTAGATCTCGGCTCAAGACCAGAGGTGACCGCGCATTCGCTGCTGTCACACCCTACCTCTGGAATAACCTCCCTCTAGCTATTCGGGCGTCTGATTCAATTCAATCTTTTAAATCTCGATTAAAAACTTATTTGTTTAGCCTTGCCCCGCCTCCTAGAGCCCGCATTTTTGGTGTACTGTAAGTTATCTTTTTCGCTTTATTAATATTTATAATGTTTTAACCCTTCAGCCTTTTGGGTTGTGCCTACTACGCCTGGTGTATTATTGGTTAGTTATGTCACCCGCCTGTTAGTATTTTATTTGTATTTTGTTTGTTTTGTATTTTTATTGCTCTAACTCGTTCTGTGAAGCACTTTGGCATACCTGTGTTTTTTTAAATGTGCTATATAAATAAAATTGTATTGTATTGGATTGTATACAGGAGGTGATATGGGGAAGTGGGAACAAGTGGGGAAACAGCTGACTGACATTAACATAATGACGGGACAGGAGAAGTGAACCTAATCCAACGAACAAAGAAATCCACTGCAAATGTAATAACCTTCCAAATAAAGCTGAGCTCTGTGTATTGCTGAATTCTAAATTTCAGTGCTAGACTAAAAATAATCAAATAAATGTATTGTTTTGCAGATACAAAATATCATTTGAACTCTTTTCAATTCCACTGACTGCAATCTGTCTGCGTGTATAACGGAAATCTAACAAAACTGTAAAAATCTATTTGAGTTCATCTGAAATCATACAGATTAACTGTATGATTTCAGATTAACTCAAAAAATGTAAAAATTAAACATAATTTATGGACACCGTTTGATTTCTTTGCATGTAGCTATATTAACATTTATACATTTAATAAATCATGAAATTAATACGCGCATGTTCTCGTAACAATGCAACTAACTGTTTGCTCTTCATTCAGTGAAGTGAGCATCACACGCTGCTCATATAAAACATATTCTGACAAACAGCCGCACAGCTGAGGAGCCTTTTTTTTAAGAAACTTGAAGGATAACTTCCCAAAGTCTGACCTGCATCGGACCATCCGCTCAGTGTCCGTGGTTACCATGGTTACTGCAGAAGCTGCTATGAATTAAACAGTTGTCCCTGAGATAACTTACCGGAGACATGAATGTTTGTTTTTCCTTTACAAAAGAATTGGATGACTTGGATAACTTATAGGAGTATCAGACTCCACGTGCCATGTCCTCGGAAATCTGGACTCGTGTGGATTTTTCAAGGACAAACTGGTAAGAGTCGCACACCACTATACTGAAATAAAGAAGCTATTACTGAAATACACGAGCTATATTATAAACTATGATATAAAACTTAAGGTTTAGTTATAAAGGACACCTTCCTACCTTTAGTCTTATTCATGAGCAGTATCAGTTGTCTTCTAACATCCAAGAGTCTGCACGATGTGTTTCATAGGTCCTAACTAGAGATGGACGGTCCGATACTGACCTCAATTACTGGATCGGATATCGGAGAGAAATAAAAAATGTAATCCGATCCATTAAATATCAAAAAAGCACCTCACAAAACTTGCGACCTGGCGTAACTCGGCTCATAACCGTAGCACGTCGGAGCAGTATGCATCAAGTGATAGAGTGGCTGTGGCGTGCGGGACCTGTCGGTGGTCTGGTTGAGCATTTGGAGCCTCGCCACCAAACCGGCATTTCATCTCCAAGAAAGTGATCCCAGAGACAAGTAAAGCAAGTGTGTAAGTTCATCTCTGAATGTTGTAAAGCATTCCAAGCGTTAAGCTTAACAACCGATATAGGGAGCGACTGCCTCTTCTCTCCCCCTCCCTCTCCTGCTGCTACTTCAATCATGAAACTGATCAATGATCAGCTGATCGGCTTTTCTGTCGCGAGTCCATCTCTCTTGTTTGTTTGTGCCAGAAAGAGGAAACAAGCGGCTGAACAACAGCAGCATGTTTAAGCTTGATAATCTGTTGTTAGAATTTATTTAATATTACTTTCTACACCAGGATCTTTTTCTACGTAGCTGACGGCTGGTAACTGTGCAGGGGCGGATCTAGCAAAGTTTAACCAGGGGGCCGATAGGGCATGAACAGGGAAAAGGGGGCACAAAGATATACTTTCTTTCTTATTCTCTTTTAAAAATGTCTGGCTTTTAATAACTAATTATCTGAATATTACACCCAAAATTTTTATCTGATGTAAAAAGTATAGAAGACCATTACTGTATATAGTAACTGTTAAGTCTAATATACCCTTGTAAGCTATAGTACTTTTTCCTTTGGGAAGGTACCATCTTTGCATTCTGCAGTTCTGTTGAAGAAAGATGTTGAATCTATTTAAATATTGTAGAAAAATAATTGATTTCTGTGCATTTTTTTCACACTGCATCAAATTAAAGTTGATTACGTCGATTAAGCATCATGAGGTGGGGGGTGGTTCCCTTTTTTATTTATTTTTTGCTGGGAGTTTGCAACCCTATTAGTTAGGTTGCTTACTCTTTTAAATACCAGAATAGGGAGGATGGAGTAGGTTTAAGTTTATTAGATTCATCAGTTTTGCTGAACTATGGAATATTTTGGGTGCAGTGTATTTTTTGCTTACAGGTATAACAGAATAGCATTAGTGTTTTTTTTTAAACTTGAGTTTTGGACCCATACAAAATGCAGCAAGATATTAAAAAAAACAGTTTTATTGATTATAAAACACACTATATTGGATTCATATCGGTATCTGCCGATATCCAAATTTATAATATCGGTATCGGACATAAAAAGTGGTATTGTGCCATCTCTAGTCCTACATGAGGATCCCAGAACCAAAAAATAACCCAACGGGTTAAAAAGATTGCCATCATTAATGCAGATGTATGTATATGATTGTGGACTTGTATAAAAAATGTATATGCCATATTTGTCTGTGAAGGTTCTCAGTAACTCCAGGTCATCGTAGTCAAAGGAGCTTGCAAAGAAAGCAATCTGGACGTCTTTAAGCTGCTTGAAGACGTTTCACCTCTCATCCTAGAAGCTTCTTCAGTCTAAGGTCAAATGGCGGAGAGTCCCAGATTTAAACCCAGTTGGAGTATCCCCCCAAAGAGGGACAAAAGGACCCCCTGATGATCCTCTAATCACGGTGTGCAAACGGGTGTGGGTCCCAATCCGCAGGTTTCAGGTGAGCTCATTGTGAAACCTGGCACCACCTTATCATTGCAATTTCCTGAGGTCAGATGGCCCAGGATGTGAGTGGGCATTAAGGCGTCTGGGGAAGGAACTCAAACCTGGATTATAGATGGCAGACAGTTTGGTGTCGTAAACCACCCTCTGTTCAAAGATGTTCGCTCACAGTGAACGTAAATGGCTTCTTTCACTCCTCTTTCAAACCATCTGTCCTCTCTGTCCAAAATGTGAACATTGGCATCCCATTTCACCGAAACAATAACGCAGTGCACAGTGTGACGTCAAAAAAGGCGCACACATTTGACGCTGCGCTTGTCTGGAGGAACGGAGTTTTCGAAAATCTCCACCCTGGCAGGAGTTTTAAAAATCTCAGTTTTCAGTGACCAAAAACGCCGTTTACGTGTGGACGAAAGGTGCAAAAATGGGTCTTCAAAAATACCCGGGTACATGTGGATGTGTGGACAAAGCCTAAGGCTACGTCCACACTAATTTTTCTCTCCGTTTTGGCCTCCCATCCACACTGAGATGGCGTTTTCACAGATGGAAAACACAGCGTTTTGAAAACACATACATTTCAAAAGGATGCTTTCCGTGGCAGTGTGGACAGCGAAAATGGAGACTTTCTAAAACGATGAAACATGATGCAGTCATGTGATCAATAAAACTAAGGCTACGTTCACACTGCAGGCAAAGCGCATCAAATCCGATTTTTTTGACCCTATGCCACCCATATCCGATCATGGTATGACAGTGTGAACGGCACAAATCCGATATTTTCAAATCCGATCTGGGTCACTTTCGTATGTGGTACTGAATCCAATACATATCTGATGTTTTAGAAAGCGACTGCTGTTTGAACGGTCATGTCGCATTAAATCCGTCTTTTACGTCCACTGACACAAGACAGACGCCAATTATCAGCGCCGGGGAAGCGCCCGAGAAGACATCGTGAACGCTTCCTGGCCATCCGTGTAGATGTTAGTGAAACTGTTGGGACGACAACGTGAACATTTTATTGTACTGCTAATCTGCAGATTCTGACAGAAATCTGCAACTATCCTTTGAAGCCCGCTCCTCTCTAAAACAGCAATAAGGATCATTATTAGGTTATCTACATTATTATGTAAATAACAAAATAACTAAAGCAAAATTTGGGAAACGTAAAGTCCGAAGTCTTTCTATTAAGGGCCATCAGTCAAAACAATATTGTTTGCTTTGGGTCTAAACAGAGCGCGTTGTGTATGACATCTTCTTTTGCGCATGCGGGCCGCATCGAGCGTTCACACTAGAGAGCGTTTGCTGTCGCATTTTATTGTAGTGTGAACAAGCAGACAAAAAAAATTGGATTTGATCAAAAAATCGGAATTGAGCATTAAGACCTGCAGTGTGAACGTAGCCTAAGATAGCGGAGGGCATTATACAGCAGTTGTTTTGTTTGCTCTCCAATTTTGACAGCCTATTAAAGATTAATATCAGTCTGTACATGCTCCAGATAGCTTTTCTTCAAATTCTTTAACTTTCACTCGCTTTTGCAACTTTGTACTTTTGTGTTACTTGCAGCAACAACTGTAACCTCATTGTTATTCCATTTAAAAAACTTGGTGCTTTTCCTCAACATTTTGCTGCGACGTTTCAAAGAGCCGGAAAGTAAATAAGCGGCAGACAGAAATGAGGCAGGTCAAATCATTTTGGGTTTCACATATGAGCAGTACTGGAACGTAGCGTTTTCGGCTGTTTCAATGTGGACGCACAACTCTGTGAAAACGACTGAAACGCTACTGTGGACGCGGAGCGTTTTCACACATGAAAACGCCTTTCAAATCTATCCGGGCTACTATTAAAAACCAAAACAAACAAACAAACAAATAAAAAAACCATTAAAAGTCACAAAAACCTACAAGGGCACTTAACACCACACGCAGTCAAACAAAATACACAAAAAAGTATTAAACAGAAAAAAAAGTATACAATCCTAGTAATTTGCACCCCCACAGGTGAACTGCTGCCTGAGCCAAATGTAGTTGTTGTGATATTTGATCCCAGCGCACTCCAAAGAGGATGTAGAATAGTTCTGTGGCGACTGAAACAAGTCAAACATCGCTGTAAACACCATCAAAACGCACGGGCAGGGGATCACGAAAGCCCGACTACTTGGGCAGAACAATTATAAACCATCTCACAAAATAAAACTGTAGACAGGACAAGATAGCAGTTCCTTAAAGGATGGGCCCAAAACAGCGGCTGCTGCAGGCGTTTCCCTCATCCTGACACATATCTTTATATTTTGCTGGGCAAATTTGGTTACCAGGAACAGTAATTTCTGACAAATGTGCAATCATACAGGTGTGGTGAAAAGTTTAGATTCACTCCTTATGGGTATGAGTGTTATGGGAATTTGGGTTTAATGATTTAGCTGAACTGTTTTTTTGTTTTTTTTACCTGAATGGTATGGTTGTACAGTATTGTATCTTTAATGACTTTAAGAAGCAAGAATTGGGTGCACACGTTTTTAATTTACTGAGGAGAACAAACGGCTATATGGCAGCTGTGTCACTGACAACTGACAATCTAAATGTTCTTGCTTAACAATGACTGTAAAAAATCAACATTGATCAGAAACTTTTATTCCTCATTTATGCAAACAGATTGAAAATTGGAATTATTTCAAATATACAGTTATGTTGTTTAAAAATGTTCAGTATAAATGAGTTTTAGCTTCAGCCTAAACTGAAAATGTATACACAATCTGAAGACAAATAAAACAAAGCTCAAAATCAAGATCTTTTTTAAAATTTTTTATTATTTCAATTCAATTCAATTCAATTCAATGTTATTTATATACCGCCAAATAACAACAAAAGTCGCCTCAAGGCGCTTCAGAGAAAAACCCAACAATCATATGACCCCCTATGAGCAAGCACTTTGGCGACAGTGGGAAGGAAAAACTCCCTTTTAATAGGAAGAAACCTCCGGCAGAACCAGGCTCAGGGAGGGGCGGCCATCTGCTGCGACCGGTTGGTAATTTGTTGGTATTTGTTGGTAATAATTTCATGTGGTCTTTAGTGAACAGTTCCACAAGTTCTTGTTACTCTTCTGGGCTTTTAAATAAAGTGAGTAATCTTCTTTGTAACGCCACCATGTGTCAGCTAAACTTTAGCGTACACATGAAAACATCCTAGAGAAGATATTTGGTCTCTTCAATGGTGCATTTCTTATGAAACTTTTGACAATCTCTTGTCAACATTTCGGTGGCCAATTTTCATTAACTGCATGACAGTGTTTGGATATTTCCACTTTTCCTTGAGTTCATTATATACTGCCACGCTGACCTCTTCAATGTCCTCCAAGGAGATTTTAAGCTTTTGGGACACAATTTTATCCCAGACTTTTTGGGCAAGCCTCTGTTTAATGGCTTCATCAGCCCCTAGAGGCAATTTCCCTGCTTCATTTGTATTGCTCATTGCGTGCATAACCAGAATCTCTGGCAAAGCGTTCCACAAGTTCTCTGTACTCGTCTCGGTTTTTAGATAAAGTGAGTATTCTTTTGGGTAATGCCAGCAGATGTCTGGTGAATGTTGGGACAGTAATATCATCCTCAAGCTCTTCCTTCAGACTTGAAATCAAATGTTTTTCCTTGCACTTATGCACTTTACAAAGATTGGTGAAAATGGCTTTCGCCATACTGGGCAGCCTCTTTGGACATAGATCCAAATGTTTTCCCTCAATTTCAGGCCAGATTTTCTCCATCAGACGATTAACAGTTGGGAATCCTTGTGGAGTCTTTGTGTTTAGCGGAGACTTTCTCTAAGGCCCGTGAAAACTACCAACTGAGTAAGTGCATAAACAAACATTTTTTCTGCAGACACATCATCAGATGCCAGACTGATGACAGAAGAAGAATCAACTTCTGACTCATGTACAGCTGGAATCACAGGCTTTTCCACGGGACAAGCTTCTATTTTGTCCCAGTGTTTTGTATCAGCTGTGGGCATACAGCTTTTCTTTGGTTCTGCTGTGGCTTGGGATTGTGTGTCCACATGCTGAAGACATTTGCCGGCCTCTGTCTTCAGTTCTGCAGCATCTGTTTTTTCATTATCACTGCAGTTGTCTACAGATATTTCTTTCAGGATGCTGTCTTTTCCTCCTTTTGCCTCCGTTTCCTTGCATTTATCAACGTCTGACTCATATGCAGCTGGCATTGCAGGCTTTTTCATGGGACAAGCTTCTATTTTGTCCCAGTGTTTTGTATCAGCTGTGGGCTTTTTCTTCATACAGCTTTTCTTTGGTTCTGCTGTGGCTTGGGATTGTGTGTCCACATGCTGAAGACTTGCACTGGCCTCTGTCTCCAGTTCCGGAGTTTCTGTTTTTTTATTATCACCACAGTTGTCTACAGATATTTCTGTTACCATGTCTTCCTTTGCTGGTTTTACCCCTGTTTTCTCATGGGAATCAGCATCCACTGACTCAAGACACTCCTCTGTCTGTGTGGACACCGGAGCTCCCTTCTCCATGGTTGTCTCTGTTGCATCCACTAACATGGAGCAAAGTTTCAACATGTCCTGTAACAAAGTGGAAGGCAGCTTAGAGTTGCAGTACTCTGGGTTTGACTGCAGAGATCTCCACTGTGGTACAATTGTACCAAAAAAGTAGTCGCTTAAGCACTTCCATGTTTCCACTGAGGAGTAACTGTGTGGAGTTGTCATGTTGAAGGTTGGATTTCTACTTCTTTGACTCTGAATGTGAGAAGTGGAAACAAATTGCTGGGGGGTTGATGTTGTGGCAGGTATGTCTGCTCTTTGTGAACTAAATGTGTTTAAATGTTGCTCGCTGTTCTGATGCATGAATGCGCTCTGAACTAAATCGCAGGTGATTATGGAGTTCTGGAGTTCTATTTATAGGCTCGTCCTGTAGGCCCCGCCCACTGCCTTTGCTAATTGCCAAGCCCCGCCCACATCGAATGACTCTTGCCTAGCAACCGCTAGACGATAGTAGCACGGATGGGCGCAGCCAATGTGACGTCATCCAGTGTTCTTTGATCAAAGAGAAGTAAGTGTTGGCTTTCTTGCCGCTCAGCAATTGATAACAAAGAACCTTGAAATGTGTTTTTAGCTAAACTTTGACACAGCTGCAGGACATTAATAATAATGAGAAGCTACTTAATAATATATATATACATGTATATAATATATACAGGTATATATATATTATATATATATATATATATATATATATAATATATATATATATACATATATATATATTATATATTAAGTAGCTTTCTCATTATTATTAATGTCCTGCAATAAATAGATAAATACAAAAAGGGTTTTAAAAGTGTGTAAGAGCCAAAGGAATGTTTATGTTTGTGTTTATTTATTGTGGTGGTTACAGGTGTTTAGATTTTCCTGCACCTCAGGTGATCGCGTGTTATTTACGTGACACAGGCGTACTCGTCAGGGAGGAGGTGGCTCTGATCGGGTGTTCACCCACTATTTTCACAACAGTGATGTGTATATATGTGTGTTGTGGGTGCACAAGTATGCATATATGTCTGTAAATTGTATATCTTTTGACGTATTACTGGGGTTAAATAAATAAAAATTACATGCATTATGTAATGTAATTGTATTGAATTTCTGAGGGAAGAAAAAGTGTTGACTATTAATTACTAAATAGTGGAAAGGGGGTGGGATTAAATAAGCTTATGCTTCTTCCTAGCCCTTTTGAACATGTAAGTTCCTTATAAATATTGTTGCTTTGTTTTCCTTTTGTTTATTTGTCTCTTTTTTCCCTGTTGTTTTTATTTAAACATGTTTAAAATAAAGATTCAATACAAATACAAATGCTCACAAACGATGTAAGTTAATACATGCGCTATTTGTTTTTGATTGAAAGCAAATGTTTATTGTTTAAGTTTTAAATAAATACGTGAAACACAAGTGGGACTTAGTATGGCTTATTGGAGACGCGTCACAGTACAGAAACAAACTCAGCCGGCAGCGGCTTTATTTGTGGATAGAAGTCGCAACAATGGGTTAAGATATTTTCAAGATTTAAATTTGATTGCAGGCCGGCGTCCGTGCGTCTGTGATGTCTGGGCGGGCGATGCTTGGACCGACGCGGGACAGCAGCTCCTCAAACTGGGCGAGGGACAGACGGTGGTACCGCTGAAAGTGGCCGTCAGCCAGACGCATCTCCTGGAGCAAGTGGTGAAACTCACCAAACTGCTCACACTCGTGGAGGACCTGATGGACCCAGGTACGGTCAGGACGTCCTTTACGCCGCTGCTCTGCTCTCCACAGTAAATAGAGAAGGGAGACTCTCTCTTCAAACGCTAGATCGACAGCTGCCATCTTGCAAACATACCGTCTGGCACTACTTCCTCCCACATTTCTGGTTCACGCACGTGAAATTGCATATTTTAAAGTGTGACCAGTTCGCTTTGAACGCGCTTCAAGGTGCGAATGTGCAAGCGACCAGCTAGGGGCGTGTGGCGCTTTTTGGTCGCTTCTATTGCGTCCGGTGTGAACACACCGTTAGTTTCTTTTAAATTGTGAACAATAGATTTCTGGTAAAGAATTAAAAGAAGACAAAATTGTAAAAGCCCTTTCATGCTAACTTAGAAGAAACTTGGAGCCTAAATAATATTTCGGGGCAGGGGGGGATTGGTATGAAGGTTATATTTTTCACTTTCTGGAGAAAAATTACTGACACAACTTCGGACCATCTGCTCAAGCCCAACAATAACAAGCATTGCCCTGGTGATTGAGGATCAGATTGTCCTCAATGACGTCTGTGATTTCCCTAATGCAGTTGCACTTTTGCTTGGACTCATCTATGCACTTAACCTGGACTATCTAAAGGACTTAAGGTACACTTTTGAAGTAATTCAAAAGGTGTTCGTGGGTCTTGTTACTCAGTGCTCTGCCTGGGGTTCATGCTTTAAAGAATAATTTGCTGAAACAGTGGGCAGAAAAGTGTTCGTGATAACAAAATCTGTTCTCATGCTGGTTTTTTTAAGTAACCCAGTGCTATGATTTGACCATGATTTGGTCAATAAAGTCATCTTAAAAGTCACTGCATACACTTCAGTAATTATTTAATTTATTTCTTTTTATATTCATACTAGAAAAAAAAGCAATATCTGACTAATATTTCATATTATCAGTTCCATTGATATCGTACAGATAAAAATATTGGTAACAGCATTGTTGTTTCTGTGGGTATGTTCTTGGTATCTTAGCAGTTCTTGTCATTACCGCTTGATTATAGTACACCTGAACTATCCAGTGCTGGCTCTGCACTTAGGATGTATCATGATTTAATAGTTAGTTAGTTTTTACTTTCATGTGCTATGAAACAAGTGTGTGTTTCACTTTACATGTTTGAACCTTAGGGGTGACACAGGACTTTGTATTGCTAGAAAAACTTTTTAATTGTGGAGCCCTTTGCTGTCAACTATTTTAATGTTTGATATTGGCAGACCTTAAAGAGATCATAGTTTTGTTTTATGTATGGTAATGTTCAAAGTCGTTGGCCCCCTCCACAATCTTTATATTTTGCTGGGCAAATTTGGTTACCAGGAACAGTAATTTCTTGACAAATGTGCAATCATACAGGTGTGGTGAAAAGTTTAGATTCACTCCTTATGGGTATGAGTGTTATGGGAATTTGGGTTTTAATGATTTAGCTGAACTGTTTTTTGTTTTTTTTACCTGAATGGTATGTTGCTACAGTATTGTATCTTACTGACTTTAAGAAGCAAGAATTGGGTGCACACGTTTTTAATTTACTGAGCAGAACAACCGGCTATATGGCAGCTGTGTCACTGACAAACTGACAATCTAAATGTTCTTGCTTAACAATGACTGTAAAAAATCAACATTGATCAGCAAACTTTTATCCTCATTTATGCAAAACAGATTGAAAATTGGAAACTATTTCAAATATACAGTATTGTTGTTTAAAATGTTCAGTATAAATGAGTTTTTTTAGCTTCAGCCTAAACTGAAATGTATACACAATCTGAAGACAAATAAAACAAAGCTCAAAATCAAGATCTTTTTTTTTTATTATTATTTCAATTCAATTCAATTCAATTCAATTCAATTTTATTTATATAGCACCAAATAACAACAAAAGTCGCCTCAAGGCGCTTCAGAGAAAAACCCAACAATCATATGATCCCCCTATGAGCAAGCACTTTGGCGACAGTGGGAAGGAAAAAAACTCCCTTTTAACAGGAAGAAGAAACCTCCGGCAGAACCAGGCTCAGGGAGGGGCGGCCATCTGCTGCGATCCGGTTGGTAATTTGTTGGTATTTGTTGGTAATAATTTCATGTGGTATGTTTATGTTTATGTTTAAATATGGTAAAAATGCTAATAATAGTTGTATAATTATAATATATAACAGTAATGTGAAATTGGAAAAAGAGTGACATTCTCCCATCATCTGCCCAGGGATTTGTAAAAGGCACTTTTTGCTAAATAATTGTAAATTTCAGGTTCGTTATCCACATATTTGGTGCTGCCTCTCTTTGATCTATGAAGCCAGTAAAATGGCACAAATCTGAGTGTATAATAGCTAAGGGAGGGTGGCAGTTTTTTCTTTGTATCTTATTAGGCCATCCCCCCTGACTAACTTTTCCTCCAGTCAATAAACGGTAATGATATTTTTTTACTATTCTGAGAGCACAAAACATCAGAGCACCGTGTTTCTCACTTTCATCATTGCTAATTTTATTTACCCCAATTGGTCCTGATCGTTGATTTATTCAGTTTGGTGATGATGTTGTCCTCCACACCAGAGAACTGAAACACACAGCTGTAACTCGTCCAGTCTTCAGATGGCACTGATGAAGCGTTCATGTTAACACTTAACTGGAAGGTCCCGTCATGGTGTGGAGAATCTCTCCTTTCTCCACATGGTCTTGGATCTCCACTCCATCCTTCCTCCAGAACATCATGGCTGTATTAGGATAGAAACCTGTAGCGTGGGCAGGTGACTAGAGCGAAGGGAGTCTTCTGGAGGAGAGACACTGTGGGAACCACTGCAGAGAAAGATGTATTTAAAAAAGACTTAATACATCTTTGTAAATGGATAATGCTCCACAATTTGATTTGAAGTTTGTGAATCTTATAACTCAAGGAGGAAGCCACTAAGGATTTTGAAATTCATACCATAGTTGCACTTCCTAAAAATAATTTTTTGAAGGAAAAAGATAAATCATGTTAAATCATGAATTACCTATGTGATATCTATCAGTTTGGAAAGCTTTAAAAGCCTCTTTTGTCCCTTGCTCCCCGGGTCCTAGACATGTCTTTGTGTTTTGCCTCCCGTTTCTGTTTCCATGTTCCCATGTCTGTTCCTCCCCCCGGGTCCCAGTGTTAATCCGTGCATCTAGTCTGAATTCTTAGTTTTGTTTCCCATTTTATTTTGACAGTCTCGTGTCCCCATATTCATTTTGTTCAGTTTTGCTTCCTCCTGTGTCATGTCTATTCATCCCAGTGTGTTTTCCACTTCCCTCATCACCCTCGTCATCTATGTGTATAGATTGTGTGAGTTTCCCCTGTGTTCATCGTCAGATCATCTGCAATCCTTCCCTGTGTCTCCATGCTCCCTTGCACTCCAGGTTTCTGATTGTTTAACTTCCCAGTTTACGTTTTCATGTTTTTTAGCACCCAAAATAAAGGGTGAACATTTTGTTAAAAGGTCTAGTTACTCTTTTAGTGTCTGCATTTGGGTCCTTATAAGCCACACGGTCTGCAGCCTCAGACCGTGACAGGTGGTTATGAAAGAAAAGAACTCCAGAACAACATCTAAAGAACTGCAGGCCTCTCTTGCTTCAGTTAATGTCAGTTTCATGATTTAACAATAACAAAGAAAAAATGGCATCCACTCAAAAGTCCCAAGGCAAAAGCCACTGTTTAAAATCAGCCTAAATGTTTTGCCATTTTCTCTTTAAAAAACAACTGTATTGTAATGAAGATAATCCAACATAAAGTGAACATTACTACATGCATTTGAAGACGATGTGATTCTACCTGTTCTCTGCAGGGAGAAGTTCCCACTGTCCACATACATCTTCAGCCACGTTGGACACATCTGAGTGAGGAAGTTTTCATTGTGTTTGAGTACAGACCTGTCAGTGTCCCAGGTCTGTTTGGTAATGAGAGCTTCTGGGTTCAGTGCAATCCATGTCAGTGTCTTCACATCAAATTCAAGAAAATCCTCTCCATTCCATCCTACTTTATCACACCTGTCACCTCACCAGTGTTTTCATCCCATCCACAGCCACTTATTATCTGTAAAATCTGGACACCTGAAGAAAGACAGAGAAACAAAAATTGCACTGAACTATCTGAATATTCTACATTATGTGGCACATGAAAAAGGAAACTGGGTCAACCCAGGACTGATCTGACAGACATCCTGCACTATAAACTCTAAGACGAAGAATTTAAGGTTAATAGTATTCAAGACATTCTTTTAATACACATATAAATTCAGCAAGTCTATTATTTTGTCATGTTTTTAAATCATATTGACGTTGTAAGGTTTGATGACTTAAGACTTTAAATATTTAACAATTTAATGATTAACAAAATAATTTTACATACATCAACTTTATTGAGGTATATTTATGATTTATAATGATGCAATATAATATATAATATAATGATGCAATACCAAATTCTATGTGCAATAACCCAAACTGTATATACATAAACACTATTTATTACATATTACTTTTTTTTAAAAACCGGCTTGTATATTTGTACATTTTATATATATTTTTTCCCTCTGTTAATACTGTCCATGTGTATAAGTGCTGCAGAACTGTGCCCCCACCCCCATTCTATTCTATTCTATTTAATCTAAAGAATAACATTTAATACTGCACCTCCACTTTGGTTGAACTGCTGCTTCAAACTAGAAATCTGGGTTCTGAAGAAGCTTGGCAGACTCACAAAACACTGCTGAGTGAACATCTCCAACATCTGAGCCTTTTTATCAAATATTGTCTTCATCCAGTCCTGTCTTGGTTCCAGTGTCTTGCTGTTTCTGTCACAGTATACTGTCTGAATGCCATCGATCACTATAACACCCATAAACTCTGAGATATTTGAGTCTTCATAGGATCCAGTGAAGAAACTATTTAGTGAGTGTTTTGCTGTGGAAAGAATATATCTCATATTAGTAAATAGTTAAATAGAACATATAATATTATCAGAAATGTTTCCTTTAGTATAATTCAGCAGATTCTTACAAAAACCTTAATTACAAGAGATCCAACTCTGTGAGTGTGATCAATTAAAAAATAGCCTTACATAAGAGAACATTAATCTTATTTATTTTCGATAATACATGGTGAAAAAACTGCGGTCCGACTAAAATGTGGAGGAGTAACAGCTCTACTCTGAGCCCCTCCCAAACTCCAAGCTCTATTTCTAAGGCTGAGCCAAACCAATCTTTCAAGAGACGTCATTTCCACTGCTTGTATTGGTGAATCTCATTCTTTGGTCACTATACCTAGAACTGTCCATGGGTGAGAGTAGAACCATAGATCGACCAGTTAATTAATAGCTTCACTTTCATGCTCAGGTCTCTCTTCTCCACAATAAATCTTCGTGTCTGTTGTCATTCGACAGTGTCTCTTCATTCTTGAAAAAAGACAGTGAGGCACTTGAATTCCTTCACTTTGAGCAGTAACTAGTTCTAGTTGAGTGGACATCTTTTTGCAATTTAGACCATGGTCTGAGACTTTGAGGTACCACTTCTTATCGCAGCTACTTCACATTTGACTGCAAGCCATGCCAGTGTGAGTTGCAGGTCATCGTCGATGAAACCAACTAACCACATCGTCTCCAAAAAGCAAAGACAAGATTCTGAGGCCAATCATCCAGACACGCTCTGTTCCTTTGGTTATACCTATAATTCCAGATTCTTTTCTCCAGGTATCAGACTCATCAATCAGTTTTGGACAGGCGGTAATGCTTTGCTTCTTGGGCCAACAATAACAACATATTTCATTTTACAAAAACTTGTATGTTTTCTTCACATAAGTGTTGTGAAATTTCTCATACATATTTTATAGAGGCTTGTTTGATTTAAAGATGGACTAAACACATACTTCTTTTACAGCCATTTTTCCAATAAAAATATTGCAAAAGAAGATGAACTATTTGACTTGTGAATATGTAAACTGGAAATAATACGAGATTAAATATGTGTCAGCAACTGAAAAACAAATTTAGAAAAATAATTTAAAAACTTATTCAGTTGTTAGAAAACTTTGTCAGTGTGCATCTGATATAAAACCTAGAACATTTATAACTTTGCAGATTTTATGATGTAAATATGTCAAAATATTTTTTTGTGGTTACAATAAAATTCAAAAGACAAACTAAAAACCATGAATGATAAAACATGGAATTCTATATTATTCTTATCGTTTCAGAAAAGATTAACTGTTTTAATCTGAAAATGAACCACCACAGAAGAAGAGAAGCCACAAACTAAGGTGAAAAGACCTTTTTAAAATGATTGAGTGTATTTAATTTAAATAATTATTAATAGCTCAGTTTCGTTCTGCTGCTATCTGCTAAAACATGTTCTTGCTTGCCTGCACCTGACCCGCATTGCGAGATACTACCTGTTTAACCCAGAGAATTTTTACTGCTCACTGGCACATTTTACTGTTTTTTACTAAGAACAATCTTATATTGCAAATTCATACGTAAAATATTTTATATAATTAATTATGATCTTACTTGCAGATGCTGTGTGACAGAGAAAAAGCAGAATCATTATCTTCATCATGTTTAGACCTCTTGAATCAAACTGAAGAAGTGAGAGACGAGTCAGGTGGTTTTACAGGTTTGTCAGTATGAAAGTATTTCCTGGTCTGTTACACATTCTAAGTATTTGAGGCATGTAAACTCCGACACCCTTCAGTTGAATTTTGACAAAACAATCTCTGAGCTTTAGTGCCACAAATATAAAACCTACTTTCAGCTCCATGGCTACAAGGGATCATCACTGCATCACAGCAGCTCTGCATGTTTGATTTGGCAGACTCCTCACACCAGATGCCTTCTTGACAGAACTATGAAAAGGGTTTGACTCGACAGCTGGAAACAATGCAGTGTCCTTTTACTTACTGAAGTTTTCTGCTTGTCTGGTGCTAAAGTCCAGAGCACATCATATTACACCAAATTTGACACACTTCACATGATGCAACACCTCATCTCTGTAAATCAATAATCAATAAAGTTATATTGATAATGGAACTGTAACTGCTAAATTCAACTGATTCTGTTCATAATTTTTATGCATAGAATTTCTAGGCTTAGCCAAGAAGATTAAGATTAAGGCTCTTGGACAGTCTCAGAATCTTATCTCTGCCTCAGATGATTTGGTTGATTTGGCTTCATCAGGCAGTGGCCTCGAGCTGGCACTGGAGAAGTTTGCAGCTGAGTGTGAAACGACAAGAATGAGAACTGGCACCTCCTAGTCTGAGGCCAAGGTCCTCAGCTGGAAAAAGGCTGGAGTGCCTACTACAAGTCAGGGATAAATTTTTGCCCATGTAGAGGAGTTTAGGTATCTCGGGACAGGGGAGCGGGAGATCAACAAACAGACTCGTGCCATGGCTGTAGCAATGTGGACAGTGTACCAGTCAGTTGTGATGAAGAGAGAGCTGAGCATAAAAGCAAAGCTCTCAATTTACCAGTTGATCTATGTCTCTACCCTCACCTATGGTCATGAAAGAATGAGATCCCGAAAACAATCTGTGAAGGGTGGCTGTCCTCACCCTTAGAGATAGGGTGAGGTGTTCGACCATTGGGAAGGGGCTCAGAGTACAGCTGCAGCTCATCCACATCGAAAGGAACCAGACTATTGTGTTATACTGTTGCTTCAGATTTTCGGTGTCTGCAACCACATTAGGCAGTTTAGATTAAAAAAAATAAGCTAGAAACCAATGTCATTTCCTGTGCTGAGAATGATCACTTCAATTATATGATTAGATTTGCCTCGGTAAAATTTGACAATGGTCACCATATCACACATCACCTCAGAATTTATTTTTTCATGTAAAACTCTTACACCATTAAAGAAACCCTATAATCCATTGATCCTTGGGTGAGAACACTTCAAAGGAAAAGGAAGAGCTAGCACAATGCACAACTGCAGGTCAGATCCTGAAATGGACTGGAGGCCAGTGTTAAGGAGGCCAGTATAGGTTTAATGGGATCACACTCTTTCTTGCCCAAAAAAAAGGTGAGCTGCTGGATTTTGAACAGCAACCCAACCGATCAAGTCCACACAGTTGAGGCTTGACAATTGGGCAGAATATAACAAGAATAAAACCAGCAAAATGGTCTGAAAGTATCACAAATCTCAGTGAGACAAAGTTTAAACCAATTGACAAAACAAGGTCCAGTATGTGTCCCTGCAAATTCAAAAAAGACTTCTTTGTTGAATTTAGCAAGTAGTATTCCAGTTTATGACAAATGACTGCACTTCAAAGGTGGAGGAGGGGTCAGATGTTGACTGTCGACATCGGAAACTGGATTTTAATACAGCTGTTAGGCCCAGACCTCTGCCTGTAGTTCGAGGGGAACTGGAAAACATACAGTCAAGAGGAAAAGTTCTCAGAATGGGGGTGAACTCTCCAGCACGAAGCCAAGTCTCTGTCAGAAACATAAAAATCCAATTCACTAGATGTGAAGGATTCATTTAACTGAAAAGTATTGTTTATTAGAGATCTAGCATTTATAAGAGTCAAACGAACAATTTTCTCCTCACAAACTGTTGTAGAGGTGCAGCTCAATGGGCAAATGTTCCCATCATTCACATCGCAACACCTGGTCTGTTCTATTTACTTTTTTTTATTTATACATTTGATAAGCATTCAAATATCTTAATGAATACAGAATATAGATCTAGCACAAAGCAAGAAAGCACGAGATAAAGCTAATCAAAAAGGTATTGGCTGAAGCAAATTAGTGTTATGCCAACCCTTTTAACAAAAGATAATTTAGGAAGCAGCTCATTTACAGGCCTTGAAGCAAAAGATAAAACAAAACAAACAAACAAACAAACAAAACAAAAAAAGTCCATCTTAGATGAGTAAGTACTTTAAATTAAATTTCATAACGATAATCCACCCAAAAAACCAAGAGTTTTAGTCTTATTATTATATTATTGCTCTTCTTCATTCTTGATTTATACATTTTTCTAATCTCTGGTTTTAAACATGTTTTAACCACCAGCAAGTTAGGTAAACCCGGATGAGCAGGAAAGGCAAGATGGATCCACTGAAGCCCCAGTGATCATTGGGTTGGAAAAATAATCCACCTGAATAGCAGAAAGAATTAAACCAACGGCCACATCTCAGGTAAGATTTAGCTCTCAAAGAAGACCTACACATCTCCCCCTTCATCTGAAAGATTAGATGACAGCAGGCAAGTGAACAAGTGTGCCGGTTTAAACACCAGTGATCGTAGAGGGGTTGAGGTTTGATCACCCACATTATGCTTTATTCAAGTTTTGTGGGATGACTTGATATCAAAAAGTGCTTGGTCGTCATATACCACAAGAGCAGACACACATTGGCAACAAACACAGAATAAAACAATAGCAACTGCTAAGTGAGTTTCAGTAATTACAACAATGAGAAACTACTTCTTAAGTATGTATGGTGTGCCACACTTGAGGCTGCAAGAACACATAATGCTTACAGTAAGTATCAGTATTGAGAGACAACCTGAATGTTAATGTGGGTTTGACTCAAAACATCAGACTTGTGTCCATCCTGACGAGCTCGCACAGAAGAACATGTGAAACACAAACAGTTGATACTGTGAGTCAGATCTGTGATGAAGAAACTCTCCTGTAAATATTCAAACTGGGAAGTAGTTATTAAATGAGAATATTTTAGTAAACTGCAGTACTGATATATGTATGTATGTAGATTGCTCAGCTACATTCTTGGTCACAGAAATATTTCACATGATTTGATCTGAAGATTTAAAGTTTAGTTCATCAAGTCTTTAACTTCATCTTTGTGACATAAATTATTCTGACATTTACACTTTTTAACCTGCACTGATGTTCTGAAAGAGACATTTTTAGTGTCTCCTATGTTGAGAAAGAAAGTTTAGTTTTTCTTGGGTTATTTTATCAATTCTGACTTTGAAGAAAACCAGGACGGGTCTCATCATGGGTCACGCAGGTTACAATAATCTGTCACCATGTTT
>NW_024387150.1:0-40915 GCF_900408965.1 Simochromis diagramma | reverse complement strand
TGGCGACAGTGGGAAGGAAAAACTCCCTTTTACAGGAAGAACCTCCGGCCACCAGGCTCCGGGAGGCGGCCATCTGCTGCGACCGGTTTTGGGTGAGAGAAGGAAGACCGGATAAGACATGCTGTGGAAGAGAGACAGAGGTTAATAACAGATATTTCAATGGAGAGGTCTATTAATACATAGTGAGTGAGAAAGGTGACTGGAAAGGAAAACTCAATGCAACATGGGAATCCCCCGGCGCCTACGTCTATTGCAGCATAACTAGGGAGGATTCAGGGTCACCTGGTCCAGCCCTAACTATATGCTTTGCAAAAAGGAAAGTTTTAAGCCCAATCTTAAAAGTAGAGTAGTGTCTGTCTCCCGAATCCAACGGAAGCTGGTTCCACAGAAAGGGGCCTGAAAACTGAAGGCTCTGCCTCCCATTCTACTTTTAAAATCTCTAGGAACAACAAGTAGGCCTGCAGAGCGAGAGCGAGCGCTCTATATGGGTGTATGGTACTACAAGGTCATTAAGATAAGATGGGCCTGATTATTTAAGACCTTGTATGTGAGGAGCAGGATTTTGAATTCAATTCTGGATTAACCGGAAGCCAATGAGGGAAGCCAAACAGGAGAAATAGAAGTGCTTGCTCATAGGGGGTCATATGATTGTTGGGTTTTTCTCTGTATCTATGAAGCGCCTTGAGGCGACTTTTGTTGTGATTTGGCGCTATATAAATAAAATTGAATTGAATTGAATTGATCAGGCGTAGTGGGAGACTTGGGTTCAGACTCAGACTGAATGGGACCTTTGGACACAGATGCAGGGTCAGGCATGGGCAGGACCCACAGGCGTGTGAGTCACAGGCCTGGGCTCCTACAGGCCTGGGCTCTGGGAGCTCTGCAGGCACAGAATAAACACTTCAAGTCTTTATTTTCCTCACTGGGGTGTTGAGAACTGGTAGCTCACAGTCAGTTGACATGGGTTGAGAAACTGTCCTTGATTGGGACTCGGTTCCAGCAGACACGGGTGAGAAGCTAGCTCTCGCTGCAGTGAGGAGCAATAGCAATGAGAGCCCCACTGTGTCCTGGAAGAGGGTGCAGAGCAAAAGCTACTGGCTCCTCAGCATCTGCCCATAGCTCTGTCAATGATGAGGGATGAAGCAGACAGCATTCTCTGGCAGCATCACCTTCAAACTGACAGAATAGTGCAGCCTCTGATGAGCGCAGCAGTGTGGCATCAAGGTTGGGCTGTTGGGCGGTAAAATGTCTGTGATTCCTAAAAAACGCCAGATGACTACTCATCACAGGTAATTATGGTCACTGACTCTTGTCCCTAATTCTGCTGATGAGAAGCATGCTTCTTTTAGTGGGAAGCTGGCTGCTGCAGCTTGAAGCCATCTGCCTGAAGTGGTGAGGAGCTAACTGGGTACAACCTGAGGAGCACGTTAGTAGTAGGCCCAGTGGGTGAGAGGCCGTGAAAGGCTGAGCCAAACCACTCTCATCATCGGAGCTTCAGACTGTGGATGGACTGCTGTCAAGCAGGCCTGTTGCAGCAATCACACTTGGGTTCTGGGGTGCTGCTGCAGTGATGTTGAGGTGCTGGGTAACTGAGATGAGGAGTACTAAGAGCAATGCTTCCTCTTTGAGAGAGGGCTGGAGGAGTGGAAGCAGTTGCATGTGAATGAGGGTAAAGTGTAGTGACAACAGTCCTTTTTCAGCATGGGTACGGAAGATCTGAAATCATTCTGTGTAGATTTCTTCATTAAGAAAACTGGAACATAAACTAAAGCTGAGGAGACCTAAAGACCAAAGTAATACAATAGCCATAAAGAAACGAACCAGGAAGTAGAACTTGATAGAATACAAAACCCAAAAGACCCAGAAACCCCAAAATACAGGAACCCAGATTTAATTACAAAAACTGCAAACTCAGGGTCTATGACCAAAATAGGAATATCTGTGGCAATTTCTGATACCAAGCTTTTCAGTGGTGACATTAATTGCAATGCTATTCTTACTGACTAATTACCCCAATTATGCCACTAAATGTACTTGCATTTAGATAGCATTTTTCTATTCTTACTGACCGCTCCAAGCACTTTAGGCTACAAGTCATTTTAACTACTATTCTATGCACTTCAAGGACTTTATATACCTCAGTTTCATAGCCAATTTAGAATCACCAATTAACTTAATATGAATGTATTTAGACTTTGGAAGGAGGCCAGAGGACTAAAGGAAACCCACACACGCACAAGTAGAACATTAAAGGTGGAGGGCTTAATCCAAATATCAATAGAGTTGATACCCACACTGGTACTGGTATCGGATCAATAGTAACGTGATAGGAGCGATACTTTCTTCTAAGTTCAATATGTAGCCTACTGAACTGTGTTAAAATATAAGTTTCAAAGGCGTGTTGTATTAAGTAATTATTATTATTATGAAACATAAAAATCCCAGTGATTTAGTGGTCAGTGATCAGAATTAACAAACTGGTGATGATTTATCTCATAAATCACGACACACTGATCTCTACTACACAAGCTACCGTTATAGGTATTGGTATTGATTGGTATTGGTATTGATTGGTATTGATGGTAGTGGTATTGGCAATACTGGCCCTGTGTTCACAGCATCACACAGCACTAAAGAACATGCAAACTGCCCACAGGCAGGTCCTAGTCAGGATTTAAATCAGGAATGTTCTCACTGTGAGGGAAGAGTGCTAACCACAACACCGCCAGGTGACCCCAAGCATTGCAATTTAAGCAAAAGCATCTGGGCTTTGTCATTGAGTTGAGCTGCCAACTACAATTTGTGTCTCTTTTTCTGTTGTAATGCTTGCATTTTCATAAATTCCAGATGTTCCAGTGACTATCAATGGCTTTACTGATCAATGGCTTTATTGACATGATAAAGAAAGCAAATTGGTCAGCAAGAAGTTATTTTTATATTTGAAAACCATTCATTATTTGAAATGGGAATCAGAAATAATGCAGTTCTACTTCATCCAAAAGTCCATTAACTCAGTTTAAAATGAGTATATTATACCTCAGACAGAAATCGCTGCACTAATTGTTTTAACAAATTTGCAGACATGTGGCTCTGTTAGTGTTGCTTCAACAGTGGGTCAAGTTGAGAAGTAACCCAGAATGTGGAAGCTAATTTTCTGTTGTTTCTCACCTCATACAAGTTTTGCTTTTCATACAGTGCCTCTTTTAATTAAACTTGTCTGGTCTATAAACAAACATCAGTGGAAACTACCCACTGGGACAAATACCTGGACCAAAATGGTTCACCAATCAGAAATGACTAACAAATCAACACAGTACAGAGAACAAGAACAAATGATGAGTTTCTTGTACCTTCGTGCTTTTGTGTGTTTGCAGTCAGCAAGCTCCTAGCAGACCTTGAATCATCAGTACTGTTACCATGGTGATGTGCAATTTGGAAACAATAGCTGAAATATCAAAATTGGCCCTACTGAACTAAATTATGTTTCAGCAGTTCCCTAACAGGATTTGAATAAACACCTTTCAGATAGTGAAAGACTTTTACTTATTGTGGCTGCAGTTTAACTTGAAACAAGCTTAATTAAGTCAAACCATGGCATCTGTGTGTGTTTCTTACAGCACACGCAGTGTTGTTCGCAACCTCTGAGTGCAAACATCCATCTTCAGCTGTGGCTCAGTGAAGCAGAAACACACGCACAACACACACAAAACACACACTGCTATGGTCACACCTCTGTTTTTGAGAGTTTCTAATGTGGGTCTGTGTACTGCTGTGTGTTTGTGTGTTTTGACAGTGCAGGATTGTATTGGTGTTTGAATCAGTTGCTCCACACTCTCAGCAATCAGCAAGCCGCAAAGGAGATACTGGAGTTTGTGCACTAACAGCAAACACACACACACACAAATAAATCAATTTTACAACCAGAACAACATAAAAACGGTCCAGTCTTTGACACTATAGAGGGAAGTGACATCTTTAAACTTGACTTTGTCTAAAGATCAGAGGATCAAAGGGCCAAAACTCCTGAAAGGAAATCAGGATGCTTTGAATTATATACAGGAGAAAAGAAAGAGTCAGCCAACACAGCCTGTGGGGTGATTGGGGTGGATGGACAGGTCAACAAAGCATCAAAATGAATATAATAATAATTATTACTATAATTTTTTACTATAGACTTTACATTTACACCACAGGAATTTACAGCACAACTTCTCTGTCTTAGATTACAATGTGCTTCACACAAAGAAATTTATGGAATATTCTCCTCTGACCTTCACCCCATGCAAATAATGAAAATACAATACATTAAAAGAAGAAAGAAGTTGCCATTCTTCCAAGTAAATGTCTTGGCATATACTGTTAGTAGTTAGCAGTGTTGGTCAAGTTACTTGAAAAAAGTAATCAGTAACTAATTACTGATTACTTCCCCCAAAAAGTAATCCCGTTACTTTTCTGATTACTTATTTTCAAAAGTAATTAATTACTTAGTTACTTAGTTACTTTTTAAAAACACGATTTACAACCTGAATAGGTGATAAAGCGATAGATCTTTCAGCCCAATTCTACTTATAATAATCCATCATACAAAATGTAATCAAATGGAAAAGTCTCCTTTTTTAAAACTTGTTTTATTAGTTTTAATCTTTTAACTTTATGCATCAAGCAAAAATTTAATTATATGCACCATTCTCTGACTGGAAGAAATTTGTTTAACATTTAAACTTATTTTCTGCACATTCCAGCACATAAATAAAATATTTTTTGTGTTTACACTCACTCTTTCAAATAGATGCAAGTAAAACACAGCAGAAAATAAATAAAGTCAAAGACTCAGCGGTCCTGTTGCTCTATTTTCACCTGTAAAGCAGGACTGGGGTAGGCGGAGGTTTACCCTGGTGCAGGTGTGCCGCAGCGGTCAGTGGAGGAATCCGCGAGTTTCTCTGTGAATTTCCCATTACGTCGTTGCGCACTCGGTGCTTGCTTGGAAGTTTAGGGGGTTTTTTCGCTGTAAAAAGAAGTTTTCTTCCCACGCACAACGGACGCTAATATTTTTAGGGAATCAAACTCAAAATAAGGTCAGTACTTCCACGCTTTAAACGCTACACGCTCATACTCTCTCCTGCACTTGATATATGATCCATTGTTGATCTGCACACAGCTGTTGTCATGAACGTCGCACTCGCTTACGTCATTGTCAGAGACATTCTCGCAAAAAAATCACGGTTTTAGTAACACAGTAACGCAGCATTCCTATGGGAAAGTAACGGTAATCTAATTACCGTTTTTGCAATAGTAATCCCCTACTTTACTCGTTACTTGAAAAAAGTAATCAGATTACAGTAACACGTTACAAGTAACGCGTTACTGCCCATCTCTGGTAGTTAGTCCTTAATGTACTTTAGAATAGAATAGAATAGAATAGAATAGAATTCAACTTTATTGTCATTGCACATGCACAGGTACAGGGCAACGAAATGCAGTTTGCATCCATCCAGAAGTGCTTTAGTGATATAGATATATTACAATATATATTAGCAATAATATAGATATGTGAGTATATTACAGAAATGGGTCTATTATGGTATGTTATAATGTACACGGTATGAAGTATGTTGTGAATATTCTATAACTATAAGTATGTACAGGCTGTAGTGAGTACAAGCTATGTACAGGCTATAAACAGGATATAAATATGAAAAACTACACAGAATATGAAATAAATAACTTTACAGAATCTGAGATATACAGCTATACAGAAATGGGAACTATGAAGTTGTAAACAGTTGTAGGATTAAAGATTATCGAATGTACAGAATGATTATTTACACAGAGCTATACAGTAGTGCAGTTAAGATAAGTGAGGGTGTAGATAGTTTCTACAGAGGCTATATAAAGTGCTAGTGGTTGTGAGTGGTGGTTCAGTCCATGTTATTATTGTGTGTTTGAGGGTACAGTTGTCCATTGTGGGTGTGTGTATGTTCAGTCCAAGGCTATGTTGTGCTTTAAAAGTGATTAGAAAGACTTTAAAACTATTACAAAAATTAACATGCATGCCAGTGTGAATTCTCTAGCATTGGAGTAATATGTTTTTGTTTCTGAAGACTAACAATCCCGGAAATAGTGCTTTGAATCGTCTTAAGTTGGTGACGTGACCAAAACCTGATAGAAGAATAGGTTCCTGTTATTAATCTCTGGCTCTCTTCCACAGCATGTCTTTATCCTGTCTTCCTTCTCTCACCCCAACCGGTCGCAGCAGATGGCCCCGCCCCTCCCTGAGCCTGGTTCTGCTGGAGGTTTCTTCGTGATAAAAGGGAGTTTTTCCTTCCCACTGTCGCCAAAGTGCTTGTTCATAGAGGGTCATAGGATTGTTTTTTTTTCGATGTATGTATTATTGTAGGGTCTACCTTACAATATAAAGCACCTTGAGGCAACTGTTGTTATGATTAGCGCTCTATAAATAACATTGAATTGAATTGAATTGAAAGTGAGAAAAAGTAAAATTCAGCAGGACAATAAACCAAAACACACCAACAAGTCCATCTCTGAAAGGTTTAAACAAGAACAAAAGGAAGGTATTGGATTTACCTAGAAAACGTCTGGACTTCATGAGCTGCTTTGGAATTAAATTAACAGGTCATTTGTGCTTGAAACTGGTGAAGTATCAGAGTGAAAGTGGAAACAAGAACCTCTCTGAGGCGCATACAAGAGCCGGGACACTATATTTATACTGGGCTTTTAATAAGATGAGAAGCTGTGTAGCTAGAAGTATGAGGTCGGTGGAGGGAAAGTGGATGTCTGTCTTTATACTTCTTTATAAGCATAAAAACAGATACTGTCTTTATAATCCTAAAATAAAGAGTCACTATGTGGGACAGGTTTATATTATTAACTGGTAAATATATGATGTGCATTTCAGAACATGTTGCAAGGGGTTAAAAAAGTAAATGTAATGAGTAGTGTAACAAGTTTATTTCTCCGGAGAGTAATTAAGTGCTGTATGTGTTGCTTCAAAGAAAAAGGAGTAACAAACCCAACACTGGTAATTGGTAATTGGAGGATTGCCACAACAGAGCATGGTCTCACAATAACACTGGTCTCTGCAAGGAAGTCCAGCCCAGTGATTACTGATTAAATATGCTCTCTGTTTATATATTACTGCTTGCATTCCTCTGATGATCACTGGAATTCAGATCAGAGTTGATTCCTTGTTTCTGTGAAACTGTGCCACTGCAGAGACTGCAACTGTTGTTTAGGCATCGATAAAGTGTGGGACAGGATGGAAGCTCCTCATTTCCTCATTCAGTCAGTGATCTGCTGAACCTCCTGATTATCAACCTCATGGACAACACCTTTTCTGTTACCAGCTTGAAAAGTCCACGGCAATTAATCTTCTCAAAACATCAAAATAAATAATTCCAATACTTGTGATGTGTAACAATGAGATGTGCAGATATAAGCCATTACTGAATTTGCAGGACAATGAGCATCCTCTTTTAAATCCTTCAGTTGTGTTCAATATTAGGACAGACCCACATAGCAGACATCTGGTGGCTGACATCTGGCATGGTAAGTGGTATGTCATCCAGATATGTGCCAGGCCTGGCATGCCACATCTGGCCCGATAATGGCTTGGTTTATGTGGCCCAGACTCGTAGAAAACAGGTCTTCTCCGGATCCAGTATCAAACTGGCACTTCTGACTGACTGGTGTCATGGCAGGGTGTATGGCAACCAGATGTGGGCCAGGTCTGGCAATGATGCACTGTTTATGTTCCTATTTTCCATTTTTAGTTAGAAGACCCAAATGCCATGTTGCAATACTATACATCTATGGTAGCCAACGTTTCAAATGCAGGCTTGACAGGTTTGTGAGTGTACACTTTATCCAAAACCTAGTGACGGTTTACCCATCTCTGCCAGTGGGTGGCTGTAACTCAGGAGGTAGAGCAGGTCTCCTACTGATTGGAAGGTTAGTGGTTTGCTCTCTGGCTCCTCCAATCTGCATGTCAAGAGTGTGAGTGTGTATGAATGTAGTTAGGAAGCACTCCGTTTAGAGAAAGTGCGTGAATGTAGCATGATGTAGAGAGCATTTTGAGTAATCTGCGAGAGTAGAAGAGTGTTATATAAGAATCAGTCCATTCACTGTCTGAACAGAGTTTCGTCATCTTACTTTTGCACTATTATGTTCCGGCACATGTTGTAATTACTTGGCTTAATTAAGGTATACATTAAGCTGACATCTGGGGCCAGAGCTGAAACTGTCCTGGGCCAGCACAGGGCCACCAGTGTGTCTGCAACTGGCCTTGTGCTGGCCCATGTGTGGGCCACCTCTGGCAAAACCAGATCTGGGCCACCAAAGGGCCGTCATTCTTTGTGGTATGTGGGCCATGTGTAAGCACATTGTGTGGGCCAGATCCGGGCCATACCAATTTTGCTTTGTGGGGACACTCAATATTATCTTCCCTAACAGCCTCCCCACAACATCATTTGCCAAAGTAATTCAGAGGTTGAAATGTAACAAAAAAGAAAAAAGTGCAAATAATCCAGATGAAATATCAAATTAAATCCATCATTTAAAGGGAAAAACATATGTTTCTTAATCAAATAAGTATTTTAATTTCTCATTGCTTTTTCTTTCCTCTGGCCTTTTTTCTTTGCTTCTTTCTCTAATTCATTCTGTTGCCTTTCCTTTCCTGTGTTGTGGTTTCTTTTTCTCCTTCCCAGATAATTACCATTTTTTATTCTTTTAGTTTCACTTCCTTTACTTTGCATCCCCTTTTTGCTTTTCATCTTCTCTTTCCTTTGGTTTTGTTCCATTTTCCTTTCCTATGCTTTTGTTTCCTCTTCCTTCCTTCTTACATTAGCCTCTTCACCCACTTCTTCCCTTGCTCCTGGCTGTTTTTTTTCTTTCGCTCAAAGTTTGCGTGCCGTTTTAGAGTGTTTTCATTGATGTCGAGACCTTGCTATCAAACATGACTGCCTCTGCTCTAATTCACCCCCAGGACACCGCACCGCGCGCTTTTCGCTCTCTCACACACTTGAACGAACACCCATATCCACATACACGCAGACACATACACACACACATACACACACAAACATACGCAGACACTTTAATACTTTAGGACTTTACCGTGATTTTCAAAAAGCATACTTTTAGAAAAGTAATCAAGTAATCCCAGATCCAGACAGTTTATTAAATGTAAAAAATAAAAATGCATAGTGCTTTTTACTGACTTATTTCTCACTCGCAGTGCAAAATTTAATAAAATTTAAAAGAAAAACATGCAGGCATAGAAACAAAAGGAAATCCACATCCATCCATTTCCAGCTTCACTTTACGTAGTCCTCAGAAGTATAATATCCCCCACCAAAACACATACACACTCACATACAGCTATTCAGACATTTTCCTAACACACAAACACATCTTCTCTTTACTCTCACAGATAAATGTGAATGGCCCATGACCCAGCTATGCACACACTCACACATGCACACACATATATATGCACAATCAGGCAGTGTGTTTAGCCCTCAGTGTCACAGGCTGTGAATTTAATATTGATTCCATAAAGTAGTTTCAGTGTAACATGTCACAGCACGTTAATGTCAGCGCAGCGAGCCGGACAGAGAGGAGAGCTGCTAGCACGCAACGCTGCGGGAGAAACAGAGGGGGAGAGAGGGGGAGAGGCCTGTTAGCAGGAGGAAGGATAGAAGCTCTGCGAGAGAGGAGAAGGCATGCAAGAGAAGAAGTGGGAGAAGAGACAGAGTTCTGGAAAGAGAAGGGTGAGGTTAGACATAAGATATATAGAGAATAAAGGGAGGAACCACTGGGATGTGGAGAAAAACATCTGAAGACAAAGCAGGTGATTGAAATGGTCAGGTGGAGGAGGAGAAGGCTGAGAGATGAAGGGAAGGAGGGAGGGGAAAAGGGGAAGGAAAGGAGAAAACGAGAGAGGGAAGAAGGCATAGGTAAGGACAAGGAACAGACAGAAAGAAAAGGGTGAAGAAGAAAGTGATGAGAGAAAGGGATAGAGGAAGAACAGAGGAGAAGAATTTTGTGGGTGATGTGCAAACAAAAGAAAAAAGACAGGAGGGACAATACAACGGGCAGAAGAGGCAACTGTCGAAGAGAAAGGAGGATGAAGTGGATGGGCAGGGGCAAAAGGATCTTGGCTGAAAAAGTGGAGGGTTTTAGGATGCTTGCTCATAAGTGGAGGAAAAGAGATGAAGAAAAATTTGGAAAAAAAGAGGTACAAAGAAACAGAAGGGAAATAAAGGCAGGAGGACAAGTAGGAAGTAAAAAGGCAAGTGGGAATAGAGCAGTGAAGAGAAGGATGGAGGGGAAGGGGAGGAGCAATGAGGAAATCCTGAAATGGGTAAAAAGAGAAAAAAGAAAGAAACAGAAAGAAAAAGGAAGATAAAAGGATGCGATAAGGAAGGAGGCTACAAAAGAAGGGTGGGGAAATGGTGTAGGAGAGAAGGAAACTGAAGGAGGCAAGGACGGAGGAATGTTATGGAGGAGGTAGTGTGTGGCTGTACTAACAGCACATCTCTCTACATACAAACACTCTGCGATCCCTCAGGCTTAATTCAGTCTGTAAACATACGTCTGTACATCAGGCAGACACAGCGTCGTCCTACTCTGGCTAAGAGCGACTGATGTTTTGTGATCATTCTGAAGAGTTTTCTTCTTGTTTAAAAAGGAGTTTTGTTATTTTTTAAATAGAACAAGTGATAATGTTAATTTTTTTTTTATAAAAAAGAGTGAAGAGGGGATCAACAACCCAGATCAAAAGTGATCAGAAGTGGTATTTTTTATCTTTATGTATGACTTCATTGACTCAAACCCATGCCGACCTGAGTCAAAGCACTCCACCCTGACACCCTACACCCCATCTCACGGATCCTCCAGACCACTGCAGGTTTTTCCTCTTTATAGCTGAAGACAGTGAGAGTTCTGTGTCTAAAGATTTCCTTGCAAAGCTGGATTTCTAGGCATTGGCAAAGTTGAAAAGCTGGCAGTCAGAATACTTACAGAGCAAACCACCTCCTAAAGAGAATCTTCTCATATCAATCCTTTTTTGCTGGATTGGAAGCAAGCTCCAGGATGTAGCCTGCAATGACTTCATGATGCCTGCTTCTACAACTGGGTCCTGTAAAAACACAACAGACTCCAGCAGATGTCCTTTTTCATTTTTGTAATACATGCCTTTGCTGTCCTTGAACGCAGAAGTCCCCCATTGCCTCATTCGGCCCACTTTTCCTGGCTCCAGTTTAGGTGGCACGACATTTAGTCATAGGTCTCACCGTGAGCAGGGTGATGAACAATCAGGGCTGTTGTTTCCTTTGTGCCTCAGCAGTCGTCTCACAACCTAGAGAGACAGAAAGACCAGCAGATGTTGTTATTGTTCCTCGTTGGTCTATTTTGACCACAAAGATTTTTCAGATTCTCCAGATCCAGGATATTCATTTCAGAAGTGTTTTTAGAAGATTCAGATACAGTAATTGTGGATACAGACTGTTGCTTAGTAGTATCTCTTTTTTGTTTCAGATACTGTTAAACTGATGCTCTGGTGTGCAATAGATTTTGAAAAACTGTCACAGATTTGAAACACACACACACACACACATTACTGTGCAGACTTCCCTCATCAGTTTTCGACCCTCACTGAAACAGTGTGACTGGGTCAGAGGTAAAAGTCGTGGTGAGGAAAAACAACACAGACATGAGAGACAGATTAACACGCCATCACATGACCCTTAGTCTATCTGTGCGTAGTTAGCGTCATGGTGTTAGCCCACCCACTGTGTAAACTCTTCTCTTTAATATCTGAACTTGATGGCATCCAAGCACCTTTCAGACCTGGCTTTATGTTTCTTAATCTGAAGGTAATTTGAGCACAATTGTTAACATTTATTCAATATTGTAAATACAATGTCTAAAATTTGATGCAATGACCAAAAACATCCTCAAAATACAGTTGTAACTTTGCAGATGGTGTATTTTGTAGAAGTTATGTATCTTTGATTTTACAAGTCATCACATACAAGGTCTTGAGACCTCATTGTACCGTATCACCCCAATAGAGCACTTTGCTATCAGACCACAGGCTTGCTTGTGGTTCCTAGAGTGTTTAAAAGTAGAATGGAAGGCAGAGCCGTCAGCTTTCAGGGCCCTCGTCTGTGGAACCAGCTCCCAGTTTTAATTCGCGAGACAGACACCCTCTCTACTTTTAAGATTAGGCTTAAGCACTGACCTTTTTGAAAAAGCATGTAGTTAGGGCTGGATGACCCTGAATCCTCCCTTAGTTACACAGCAACTAGGATGCTGGGTGCTTCCCATGATGCATTGAGCAGTTCTCCTTCACTCATTTTTTCAGTCTGTGTTTATGTACCACTTTGCATTTAATCATCTCTGGCTTTATTCTACAGTGTATCTGTTGTACTGTCTCCCCTAAAAATACAATGAATAGAATTAAATATCAGTTTACATTTTACAATTTACATACAGTTATATAATTCTAAAAATATAAAAATTATTTTTGTATTTTGTAGTTTTTTTTCCTGTTTCAGTTTGATTTCTGTTGTAATACAAAAAAGTAACAGCAAGAAATGAAAGCGTTCATTCAGGAATATTTGGCAACCAATTAGATTTTGTATCTGAATTTTAAAAATATGTATGGCTTTTAGGGCAGGCGCTCTGTTTTGCAACGTCAGCTGCAGCTAACTTCAAAATCTGCAAAGATGAAGGAAGAGTTCATTGCATATTCGGCCAATGAATGGCGAGGTCATTGCATATTCTTCAACACTTACAAGGGGACAATGTGCTATTTTCAGTATTTTGGAAAAGAATACAAAGACTTTAATCAAACAGCTACCAACAAGAGGAAAATTCAGGGAGTGAAAACCATATATAGGTTTTACCAGGTACCATCTAATTTTGAAGGATGAAAAAGGACCAAAATTATTTAAAATCACATTAAACTACCTTTATTTAACATAAAATAGCACAGAGATACACAAGCTCTAATGTAAATGAAACCTATAAAACTCTACTTTAATTGCAGAAAGTCTCCATATTTTTTCTGTGATGGTAAATTTCTGTTATTTTGCAGCATTTATCTGGTGCCCCTGATGCCAGAACATTACAGTTAACTCATTTGTTATCCTGGTTCATTTATTCGGGTCTGAATCAGGTGGTGAGTTTGCGAATTCTAGGTTTTTCCCGCGATTTGTTTCTTTTCACACAGAGAAAATTCTAAGAGAACTCCAGGCAAATCAAGATGCGTCACTAAAAAACTCTGAAAATGTTGAACACATAAAGAAAGAAACAGAAGCTATAAAACAGAAAGATTTCTCCCATTTTGTGAAATGAAAAAAGATTCTTGATGTCACTGATTTAGGCTTGTGAACGTAAGAGCAGATAATAAGTTTTCGTGCGAATAATAATAATAATACTGAATAAAAACATACATAAAATATCTGACACAATCAAACATTAACAAATAAGAGGAAAGTATTCATGTTATTATTAAACTACAGTAAAGTGCTTTCTATCATTTCTGGGGCAGATATTCCTGCTGGGATTTCAGTTCAGACTAAAACCTAGATTCATGTAACCAGGCAGCCAGCCAGGTTACACCCGCCCCCCCACACACACACACACACACACTTGGTGACGTAGATATTGTTTGACAATCTTGGTGATCGAGGCAGGAAAAGAGAAAGCCTCTCTCTCTCTCCTGTGTGGACTCTGCAGCAGCTTGTTGTTCAACACTGGAAAAGGAAAAGCTTGTGTGTTGACAGTGTGTGTGACAGAGTCTGTGTTTATCTTGATCCTTGGCATGTGTGCGCACGTGTGTGTGTGTATGTGAGTAAGTTACACAAGGAGTTTAAGTGGGATTTAAAAATGCGAATATCCTTAATGTTGAGCAGTAAACACTGCTTCAGTTAAATCTGTGCTTGGCTGAAAGTGGTGTTGTGTGAACCTAGGAAAGATTTGCATAAGTAACCGCTTAATTTGTCTCTACTCATTTCTCTGCTTTGTGTGTTTTCCACACTGAGGAAGAACATCGACTGTGAATGTACAGTCACACATGTGCACATCCATGACTGAATTTTTGTGCGGATGTACCTGCAGCACAGATGTTACTCTGCCTGTGCGTGCCGGTGTATTTGAAGCCAGTTAAGCGAGACTAACACGACCTTTCCTCCAGCCTCCTGATACTCATTTGTCCCCACCACAACATGAATCTTTCAGCTGACTCAAACAGCTGTGCAAAAATTACAAATGTTTGAGGAGATGAGCCAACAACAGCCCGTAGCAGGGGGGGATATTTTTCTGTGAATGGAGTGGCATCCGTTTGTGGGTTTTTTTCAATGGCACTAAATCGGACCTCTGGAGTCATCTGGTAAGTGACCTTCAGAATATTTGTTATATTTTGGTTTTGCAGATTTATTACTCGTTTAAATGGTTTATGTTTTGTTATGTGGAATTGTTTTCATTTTTAACATTTCTCTGTGGGTGAACTTAGATGCTTAAGTAAAGAACAGCTTCATACTTACTCATAATTCTACTCAAAGTAAGTAAAACGTACAGCAGAATACACAAACCTAAAGTAGCACCTAGGTGTCCCTGCATTTGTAGGTCCACATACAGGGACTGGTGTCACTGTTAAGAAATAACTACACACAACAAAAACACAACAAACAACTACTGATTTTAGCCAATAAATGTTAAATGATATGCAACATAAAAAAATGCCTTTGTAAGTGTCTGTGCAACATCTCCATGCATTTGACTTTACCATTTCACAGCCTCGATTCATGCGTATTAAACAGAAATGACCAAATACATTTTATCATAAGAATTAGTAGTAGTAGTTGAGATGAGATTGTTACATTATAAAGCAAAAACATGATTACTATGAAGCTATATAATTCATTTCAGTGTCACAATGTGGTGAAATTTATTAGCCTACAATAATTGCAACATATGCAAACTTATGTATCTCACATTTATTATACCATTACTGTCACTATAATGTTGTCAGTACTTTATTATATTTTACTCTATTATTGTTATACTACTACTAAATAGTGTAACTTGTTCTGTTCCCTTATTATTTTATTACAGAAATTGTACTTTGGTTCAGGATAAGATTTTGGTAATTACAGTGTATTTGCAAAAGTAGTGCATTATAGTAGCAAACTATTACTCCATTTAGACTATATCATTGCCAAGTTGCAATACACAATGCTATCCAAATGGATACTTGTGATACTTGCGATAAATGGATGCTTTCCCTGTTTTTTCCTGGAAAAAAAATCAGGGAAACGCTGAAGAAACTAGCAAATATTAATTTCTTTCAAGCTGGTACCTTTGAAGTTTTGGTTAATCAGCCTGTCCAAAAATGAGTCACAGGATCAGCTGTGTTCACTGTTCAAACTGTTTCAGAGTCTTTCACACAGCTGCTGATTCTCTGGCAAATCTCACACCAAGTGCCATTTTTCAGCAGCGAAATGAGTATGCTGTGAACACAGTAACCCTTTCATCTTAATTCATATTTCATACTGCTAAATGACTCGCATTTCAACACTGTTTGACACCTGAAACACTCTCGACAATGACAAAAAATGTTACACCTCACACTGAAGTACCACAATGCCAACGTTGTTCCTCCCTAATAATGATTAATTGTTGGAGCTTATACTCAGCGCCGTTCATCTTTTGGGGAGCTGCAGGTGCTAACAGCCGGAGCTAATTGGGGTGCCAAGCCAATTAGAGGCAGGAGAAGACTGACGGCATTAACAGTGATGAGGCTCATAAACCTGGCAGACCTGCAGAGACACAGTTTGAGTCGCTCATCTGAAAATACAAGAAGAGATGTAAGCGATGAAGATGCAGAAGGGGCTGAAAATGAACAGGCTGCTGTCTGTCAGGTGTTTGTAAGGACACAAGAAACTACTTATTCAATAGGTTTGTTCTCTGTGGAGAATGTCTAACCTTTTATTTTCACATCTATCACAACACAGCCAACGTATCGAGGATTTTCAAACTGTGGACAAATCAGCAGCTATCCAATTACAACAGAAGAATTCACAATAAAGTGTTGTGTTTCTTTTTTTTCTCTAATAACCGAAGCAATAGTTCAGAAAGCAGCCTCACATCCAAAAATGAGTAAAATTTGCTCTGAAACTTTCACCATATCTTACATGTATCTCCTCAGCTGCAGTGATTCGTAGTTTGACTTTAGCAACATGTTACATGTTAGCTTTAAAAACTGAGGTTGAAATCTTCAATTTGATTGAATTTGTTGATATGACTCCTGCTTTCACTGATACGATGCTCTTACATAAAACTTACAGTTATGTCTTTTTTACATATTTTTTAAAGGCGAGTATTAAAGACTGTCCAGCCATTCAATTATAGTAGCAGAAAAGGTCTCTAGGTCTCTAGCAGAACTAGAGATCCAAAAATATTTGGACACAAAAATCAAAACTCTGAGTCAAAGTTCACAACAGAAATCTGCATACAGAGTGCAGCAACATACTGAGTGTTAGCTAATGTCTTTAAATGGAATTAGGGAAATAACAATATTTTTTAAACAGTTATTGAGTCTGTAAATCAGTCGGTAAAACCATTTTCACTTCATCAAATTGGAACTACCAGTGATATTACAAGGTATCCAAATCTTCTTCATGTGTCTTCATTTACTGGTAGTTTTACATTAATTGATCACAAGATAAGATAAGAAAGAAATCATTCTGAACCTCCCTTCTAATTCCTTTCCACCAGATAAGCACAAAATTGTGCCAAAAAAACAAAAAACAGACTCCAAGTGAAAGTCTTCCTATTTTAACTTTAGATTGTTTTAAGTCCATGGATTAGGAACTTTATAATACTAATACTTTATAAAAAGCCCAGGCTCATGATGGTAACAGTGGAACTCAGTAAAAGCCAAAAATACTATACCAGAGAAACTGAAATAAAACTAACTAATACAAAAAAAAACATAAACATCCAAGTGGTCTCCTGGCAGCTAAACCTATGACTTGTAATCCCACCACACCACACCAGTCCCACACCACTTTACTCTTAATGGTGAGTATTGCAGTGGCTGGTGTGTGAAGGCACTGATGCACGAGATACTGTTTGTGTCATGGTGAGACACAGCACTGACAGAACATACTGTTTGGTTGATTAATCTGTTCCTCCAAACATAAGTGGCCAAGGCGGATGCTGTAAGATCCTCTCATGCACGAGATAGCAGTGTTACTGCTGGATTAGACCTACAGACCAGGAAAAGATAAGTGCTGACGATCCACCCAAATCACAAAAAGTCACTTCTGCAAAGTATATCGTTCCTGTCTGCTTTCATTCCTCTATAATTAACTTTCAGCTCCGTATTTTCCAAACGGCTTTACTGGAGAGATGGAAAAGAAAACTGAAGAAAAGTGTAACTTTCCTTTCCCGAATGCATGAACCTAACAGAAATGTCACATATTTTCTGCTTTTTTCAGCTTTCACTGGAGCTCTTTTAAAGACTTCACCTTGTTCCAACTGGTGAATTATCACCAATTGCTGTTATTTGACACGCAGCTGACAAACCAACTCCTAATATTCGCATAACAGTAGTTGATGGAAATGGGCTTCATATTTCTGATTAAAAGTTGCTCTACATGTGGATGGAAACCCAGCTGTTGCTTTTTGAGGCGTTTGTGCTTTGAGCATTGAATGTTCCTTTATACATTAATGACAGAAATGTTGCACTCTTTACTCCACTGTGTTGGCTGGGAGATTGGTGCCAGTGTTCAAGCAGTCATGAATCGGGACTTTGAATCCAGACAGAGATAACGCGAGAACAGGACTGCAGCTCAGGGCATTTTTTGCATAAGACTTTGTCGTCACCTTTTGTCTTCAGAGTGTGCTCTGTGACACCTCGGTGTCATCCCCTACCCTTCAATCACCAACCTCACCCAGCCCTCACCACACCTCTCTCACCCTGGGCAGTTGCTAGGCAACCGAGCCCTTGTATAATTCATTTACAAGGCATGCAAATATGTGGACAATTAACCACTTCTGTTTGCATAATAGATTTGGGAAGGAGGTGGAGGGAGGCGGGTGGGGGTTGTTGGGCTGGGGGGGCTATTTAACTCCCAGTTCATCTCATCCTGCCTGATGACACAAAGCAAAAGAGCAGAGCGAGGGAGAGAGGTAAAGAGAAAAAGACCGAAAGAAAGAGAGAGAGAGAGGGAGAGAGCACCAAGCAAATAATTTCCACTCCCTCTCATCGCAATAACTGCAGCCTCAATACCTTCATTCTCTCTCTGTATTCGTTCTCTCGTCATAGAAAGAAAAGAAGAGGAGCGGGCCTGCAAATTACCCCACTGCACACACACTCAGAGTGCAAAAAACCACACTCGTGCACACATCCACACACGTGCACGCATGCAGAAACGTTATAATTACTACCCCTGCGCGGCGCTCAGCCTCCGCTCATGCAGCCCTTGATGTGCAGATGAGATGGCCGCCGCATGTTTTTGCGCTGAAAGAAAACATGTTTTGGTTGGCTCTGTCAACGCGAACAGCTGGATTGCCATTTTTCACTCAAATTAGATTTTCGGCTGAAGCACCGTCGCTGGGGGAAATTAAACCGCATAAAAAGAAGCAGAAGGAGAGAGCAGACACTTTCTTCTCCCTTTACTGTCTTTTCATGCTCTCCCTAATTTGGTACAAAAGAGGGTTCAGAGCAGGGCACAAGCAGCAAGTCAAGCTGCATCGATCATCTATCTATTCACTGTCTATCCTACCCATACATCTTTGAATCTGTGCTTTAAAAAAAAAAATTGCCAGTTACTTAAGCCTTACTTCTGCATCTTTTTACTGTGTGTGACTTTTGGGGGTATTTTTGTGTTGCTAAATAATGTCTGTCAAACAGTCTGCAAGAGCCATTCAGTAAAAAGTGCCTGGCACATTACACCTTGTTAAAAAGGTCAAGAAAAGATAAGACTTTGCCAGTTAATGTTCATTTGTAACCAGTCAGATTTAAGATTGACGCAAACCAATAAATCAGACTCATCTGTGCAAAACAGAAATGCAGATACATTGTGATTAAAGAGTAATGCAAGACCAGGGTAGTGATAATGCTTGGCAAGTTTAATGAAAGTAGTTAAAGTGTGCTTTCATATTCAGGCATCGAAGTGACATTCAAAGAGGTCACTACCAAAGGAGAAACTTTAGGCTCAGTATGATGGCTTAGCACTATAAATGAAACCACAAATATATTTAATGTGGCCATTTCAGACACACAACTGTGAGGACAGAAACTAATCCTGTTTTGAAAGGAGCAGTCCTATCAACAGAAAGATTTAATATTAGAATTTAAGAATAGAAAAAATTGCTTGTCTCAGACGGTGCATGAACTGAGGGGATCCACCATAGATCAGTGCAAGACAGCAGCGTGGTGGCTCATGCCAGGCTGATGAAGTTTATCTTTGCCCAGGATGCTTCTGCAAGAGTTTTTCATTCCTCAGGCCCCCTTTAAACTGGTTCCTGTTCTTGTCCGTTCTTATCATGAAATCAGGAGACAAAAAACGTTACACCCTCAAGCAAGTGAGTTTCGACAAATGATATCTAACACAGCCGAGAGTGTATATTTTGCTGTTTCACTGATATAACAGGACTTTCTTCATCCATAGTAAACTCATATGCTACTTAAGAGCCTTTTATTTTGAAAAGTACAGCTTAAGATGTGGTTTCCATGAACTTTTGGGTTTTTTTGGTGTTCTTAATTTTTTTCCAGATTAGCACTCTTAAAAAAGCCTTTATTTTGTAATTAGCGTTGTGTTTTTTAGTAACTTTGTTGTTGGTGTTACACAAGCACAGAGAGCCCTTATGCAAAAGAACATTGCAAATGTTTTTCCTTCCTCCACAGTTGCTGGTGTTTGGTGTATAATGCTTAAAGACTGTCCTGGGGGAGTGTGGTCCTTACCTGCTACACAACACAGCGCAGTGTCAGATCCACTCCATCCTACGCCTGGAGACTTTACGGCCAGGATTTTTAGTCATGCCTCTCCATTTTAATGAGGACAGCTGTCTATGGTTTCCAGTGAATATTCTATGAATTCCAGATTACCAACAGAGTTGTTACCAGCATTTGTGGTCATCACGACGATTGAATCCGACTTCTCCACACAGCCAGCAGTTCATTCCTGTCTCAATGGTGTGTTGTGGGTTATATCACCATCAGTGTGAGGTCTCAGATTTTATTTTTCAATATGTGAGAATTATACAACTTTAAAGACATAGACGGGCAGTAAAATCAGTGTTATGAAGGCTCACCAACCATCATCATTATTATTAAGTAACTTTTAAAAGATGTCAAAGATCATATAGGTTTTTGTTTCAGCTGAACTGAAATGACTTCCTGATAACTTCATGTGTGGGATCAGGTACTAAACTATTTGGATTTTAGATATTTAGATTTCGGAAAAAGATGACTGTTTAGGTTAAATACAGACCTTAACAGCAGTAACCCTTACACTGAACACAACTGAGAGCCGTGCCGTTGGCTAAACGGCAGATTTGATGACCCTCAAATGCCAAAAGGTTAGGTTACTGATTCAGAACAGACTGTTGAAGGAAGGTTGTAGATAAGAGAAGGTCCCATGTACTAAATACGCTAGAATTAGCTAACATGCACTACATCACTCAACAAAATCAAAATCTAGATTAGAAATGGCATAACAAGTTCATTTTAGATGCTTAGTATCAGGCTTTGTTCATTACCAAACTTGACAGTTTTTGCAGTTTTTCATGCATTTCATGCATCACCCGACCAGTTCAAAGAGGTGCATGCTACATTGGCCAGTGTATAAAATAATACCCAATGTATGAATGTATGGTTAAAGTCTAAAGCTCCTTGGGTGGTCAGCATGACTAGAAAAGACAAGAAAGATATAAAGGCCACTCCATTCCAGAGTAGTAGAGGCTGTGCTGGAACTATTCTCATTATTTAATGGCTTTGCGGTTGACATCCCAGTGCCAGATACTGATATAGATTTAGATTTGATTCAACTAAGAACATATTAGAGAGGTAGTCATAATCTTGTGGATCTGTGGCAGAACAGAGTCATTGTGCTACTTGTTCACTGCAACAATAAATGCATATCCTGTTTTAGCACTATTGGCTGTGTTTCAAAACTTTCTATTCCAGTGATGCTAGTATAGCCCCCCCTTCTGAGGAAGCAGCTACCATTATGGATTCGGGAGACAGACAATCTCTTTACTCTCTTTACTTTTAAGCCTAATCTTAAAAGTAGAGGTTTTAATAAAGCTTATAGTTAGGGCTAGATCAGGTGACCCTGAGCTTATGCTCCAATTGGTGACTTCCCACGATGCACCGAGCATGTATCCTTCACTCACCTCGTTTCACCGTGTGTTTATACACGACTCTGCATTTAAACACGAGTTATTATTATTCTCTGGCTTTCTTCCACAATGTGCCTTATATCCTGTCTCCCTCCCCTCAACCCCAAACAGTCGCGGGAGATGGCTGCCCCTCCCTGCGCCCAGTTCTCCTTGAGGTTTCTTCCTGTAAAGAGAGTTTTTCCTTCCCACTTTCACCAAGTGCATGCTCATAGGGGGTCGTCTGATTGTTCGGGTTGGGGCACCTCAAGGTGATTGCTGTTCTGAATTGGAGCTCTATAAATAAGACCTAATTGCATTGAATTGATTAAAATTAAAAATAAATATTGCTTGACTCCAACAGTTGTCTTTTAGAAATTAAGATTATATAAAATGTATTTTCGTTCGTTGCAACTCCAAAAATGCAACTCCTTCCGAGTCAGATTGAGTTCAACTATATAATTAAAACCTCTGAGGCATGAAGAGAGTAACATGTAACATACAATCTCGGTCTCAAAGCTGAGAAATTAAAACGTGAACACCAGAAACGAGTGACGTAACAGTGGCTGTATCCATCTATTATCTCCTCTCTTTGCAAATGATGGAGAACCACATGCCTCACAGCAATAAGGCATGTGGTTGAAGGAATGGGCTCCAGCACAACCATGACCCTGAATTGGATAAGCAGAAGAAAATGGATGGTTGGAAAATTATACTGTAGGCCCAAAAACTATAAAGGGTTTCCTGTATACGTATGTGATGTTACTGATATACAGGTCTTATAACAGTGGTCTAATTCAGACACCATTTTGCTTTCACACAGACATGATTCCCTTGAACTGCTCTTTAAAAGTTTCAGGTTTTTCTGTCTCATTAGCCTCAGGTGGACATACAAGGTCTCTGCATGAACCACGACGACTGCGACATAGTGGAAGGTCATCTGTCTGTGACTGACGACGCTATTATTAATGTTGCCAAGCTTCACTGCACTGTGATGCACAATATATTAGTCACATTACAGAACAGGTTCCCTCTGGTATTCACTGACCTGTCTCTCACACAGACACACACACACACACTTCCCTCTGTGACAGCTGACATAATCATATGTATGACACGGTGACGATGCCTTTAATCAGAGCTGCAAAAGAAATGGAGATGGAGTTCCTTTTTTTAATAAATGATGGAAGGGAAAGCTGCCCCATCCCAGCCCCTCTGAGAGTCGCCAGCTCAATTCCCACCTGACATGACACTTTTGAACATAAAGAATAAAATACAGAATCATATAGATGACATGACTGATGGCAGGTGCATATGCAACAAAGGCATATTGTAAGAAAAGGAGAAAAGACATTTTTTTTTGGTTTTTAATGTGCAAGATATTCACCTTGAATTGAAGGAAGAGCCACACGTCTAAAAATAAGAGGCTCACCTTAAAGCTTTTACAAATAAAAAAAATGTGTTGATTTTGAAGAAGGTGAAAAATGCAGATGCAGATTTTTTTCTTTTTCGAGGGTGACAGGGCTGCTGATGTTTTCAACCTTCAGTGTCAGTGTGGAGATGAGCTATAGACACATAATGTCCCCTGTGACACTGCACCTCGACACCAACATGCAGGTGACAACAGAATTAATACTGTCAAGTTTTGATTGGCTGCCCATCACAGTTAAGTGATGGCACAGAAGATTTCCACACGGGCTGTCAAAAATAATCACACAGCGAGGTTTAAATTTAACTTTATGCCAAGATTTCACTTTCAGACAAACAAAAATAACATGATTTAGTAATACTTTGCTATAAAGTTTGGAGACATTTTTGAAAAGGAGCATTATAAGTTCTAACTTCTTCTATTAGACCTTCTTCTCCTGCCTGGCAGCTCCATGTTTTACATCCTCTACCAGATTATCCACAGTTCCTCTGCACATGTTCAAACCCTCTCAGCTCTCTTACTTAATCTCCAAACCACTTGACCCGAGCTGTCCTTCTGATGTATTCATTTCTCCCAATGAAAATCTTAGTATCTTTTGCTCTGCCACCTCCAGGTCAGCCTCCTGTTCGTGCTACCATCTCCAAACCATACATCATAGGATGTTGTACTACAATCTTGTAAGCCTTCCTTGTCTCTTCTGACACTCATTTCTTCTTCATGTCTCTCTACTCCTTACAGCTTCACTGTTACACCTATCACCCTCTTATTCACACACATGTATTCTGTCTTGCTTCTACATACTTTCATTCCTCTTCTTTCCAGCACATACCTCCACCACTCAAGGCTCTCTTACAGCTACTCCCACTTCAGATCACATTATCATCTGTGAACATCAGAGTCCATGGAGAGTCCTGCCTCACCTTATTTGTCAATCTGTCCATCACCATTAGACAATAGACATGATTGAAGATGTATTTTCAGCTGCTGCCTTGTTCACAAGGCATATTTGATCTGGTAGAAATGTAGTTTGTGATGCAACGCCCAAGAGATTTGTGTCAAACCAGGTGTCAGGCGATTGTGTAAACCACCACACTATGGAGCCATAATTTAAAGACGTGTTGTATCAATTCTTAACTGTAATAATAAGCAATAAAACATCCTATGGTATTAAAGTAGTAGTAAATTGATCTCACTTTATAAATAGCCAACAGATTGCTACTGTATATGAGGCTACATGTTCTACTTGTAAAATAAGAATCCGTTCCTGGTTAATCTACTGTCAGTTTGGTTTTATGTATCTGCATACACTGAAAACATAAAAAGCTGCAATTACAGCAATAAACTCTTCAGCCAGTGGATTTATTTAAATCAGTTGCAACCAGGGTATTTGTACGTTATCTGTTTTCCACTGCTGCTTTGTGCAGTATGAAAAGCTTCGCTTTTAGCTACCTCAAAGCAAAAGAACACATTGTTAAATTTGCACTGTCCAATTTGTGCTGCTGTCATTATGCAAGGCGTCTACCTCCTTTAGCTTTGTAAAAAATCCAAACCGAATGATGCTAGACTCCTACAAAATAATCACACACACCTCTATACCCACCTTGGTAATATGTTTATCTGTTTTGTTCAACCACTGAATTTCAATAAACGTTAATGCAAAATTGTCATTAAACCAACATGAAAGTGTACAGAGCACGACACTGCAGAAAAAATATGACACTGATTTCCATTTTTGTTGCTGGTGTGTAATGTGTGTGCATAAAGTTGGGAGGTGCTGAAATAACATTCACCAAAGAGCATCATGATGTTGGATGATGTTTCTGAAGCAAACCATAAGACAATGTAATCAGTTAGCTATTTTATTGCCCCTGAGTGTCTCTGATATTTGATTTGTTGTGAGAATACCACAGATTTCTTTCACCTGCAAATTAATACATTGACAGTTAAATTAACCAGTGAAGTTTCAGATTAGTATAAATGGTCAGCATGTAAAACTGTAGCCACACTCAGCTGTAGGTTTTACACCGTACTGGGTACCCCCCCCCCCCCCCCCCCCCCAATCCCCCCAGTGTCCCCGAAGTCTCCAGAGGCTAACTCAATTTAAAACTGAAGACCGAAAAAGAAAAATCACACAGGGCTGTTTTGCTCTCTGTATTGTTGCAGGAGCAGAAATGGGCTGTAGATGGTGCCATAGAACAAAGAATGAACCACAGAATGAACCACATTAAAAAAACACTGCAGTGAAGAAAGTGTATTGACTATGTATTTATAAGAAATATAAATATGTTTACAACTACATTGGTGTTAAAAGTGTATTAACACTATATTACAAATATTAAAAGTGCAGGAGAATTCTATTTGAAGATAAAAAAAAATCTTTTTCATTTTTAATTAACAATTTATGTATGTATATATTGTATATTGTGTTTTATTGTATATTTTGTGTTTATTTTGGAAAATATATTTATAAATAAATCAGTAAGAAAACAAAAACAGAAAATAACTGATAAAAATTTTGTGACTCTTAATTGTTACAGTACAAATACTCATTTGTGTCATAAGCACACATTTAGATGTTTCTGGCTTAGGTAAATCAATGATTGTCCCTTATTGGGGAAATTCACGTGCAAACACACATATAATTTTGTAAAATATTATACATATAATTTTGTAAAACTTTTTCAAAAATTCTTTTTTTGTATTTATTAGTGGGGAAAAAGAAATTTCTTATGTCTGCTTTAGAAGTCGGATGCCGAAGTGGAGGCGACAGAGGGGAGGGAAGCAGTGCGCTGTATTGTTCATCTGTGCCTCGTCCTCCTCTCCTGTTTATTTAGTGTGTTTACAGTCAGACAGAATAAACATCACCGCTGTTTGTTCTCTTTAGGTTTACAAACAGAACGAAGCCTGCAGACTGCTGCTGCTACTGCTGCTGCTGCTGTCACTGTGTTTGTAGTTCAGACGTCCAATTATTACACAGCACCAACCTTCATCCAATTATTACGGCACACACACACATACACACACACACGCTCGCGCACACAGTCTATTATCATCTCTCTTTATGTGACGGCACTGAACAACAAGAATTATACACCTTAATTAACCAGCCAACATGTCAGTGTATTTATAATAACTAGTGACACAGAGAGGGAGAGATTCAGCAACTTCAATACACACAGTGAAATACACTACACAATACACTGTAAAAGCACGGCAAATCAAACTGCTGTGAACAAAACACACTGTAAAACATGTTGTTAAGTCCAGAGAGCATGCTCTCTATCCAGCTGTGTGCTTGAATATTAACATTCATAAGTTAGGTAACTTTCTAACAGTCCTGCATATTCGTACAGCTATTTTCAATTTGCCACGAATTTCAGCCAAGACAGTGTTTTTCAGGCTTCCAAAGGAAAAAAAAAGAGATATCCAAAGTTAATAAGGTCACTTTAGATGCATTATAATATAGACTTCCACAGTTATGCAGATGACATGCAATTGTATAAAGCATTACCAAACATTTCTGAGACTTCTACAGTTAATACACAGTTATTAACTCTCTCCCTCTCTGTGTCACATGCATTATATGTTGTATATGCGTGGTGAGGAAGAAGCGGCTAGCAGGTCCAGCGGGCATGTGGCATGGAGGTTAGCTGGACAACTCGGAGGCCAGTCAGTTGGATAGAATTGCAGTTCTGTTATTTGGCTTTAACAGAACAAGACCTCAGGTCTCCATGGCTCTAACGGGCACCAGCCCGTTACAATGGTACGGTCTCTCTAAACAGACGCATGGAGGACAGCATGCTCGGCTGTAATGGCTGCCGTTGCACTCACTCTAGGAGACTCTCCAACTACTACAATAAAAGGACCACACCCCCTAACGGTGCTACGCCATAATAAGAGTTGTTACAATGTGAGCAGAACGGTTTTTGTATGATGATGAGAGGTCTGCTTTTGTATTGAGGTATTTTCATGCATTTCTGTGAATACTTGCCATTTCACCGTGGGCCAAGCAACGCAGTGTCATAATCACTCTAGTCAGAAATCCTGGCAGTGGAAGAGGCAGATGCCTACGAAGAGCATGTAAGAGTAGTTTCTTTGTGAACTATGAATTCCTCCAAGAGGCTTAGATCAGAGATATTATAAGAGAAAGAAGTTACTAAAAGAATCCTGAATAGAATTCTATAGGAGAGTTGCATAACAGCAAACATGGCAGAAAATCTGGTTTTGCATTATTGAACTGGAACCTTATTTTAAGTCAAAGTCACCAGTTCTTTTTTGCTATAGTCAGATATGACTCCACATTCTATCTTTATGTCTTAGTGATAGGAATTTAAAGGGAATTTAAAATAAACATGGCAGCCTATCACAGTGCTAAGGTGTTCCAAGACTTTCTTCCAACAAAGATTTGTTTTGAATGCCAGTGGTGAGTTCTGCTGTTATGTTTCGGGCATGTACCAGTGACCCATTTTGCTTTCTTGCCATCTTTTATTTTAATTCTATGTCTTGGGGAGACCAGACCAACACAGTTGCTGCTTTTCTATCATAAAGTATCAGCTTGTTTCAGACTTTTGATTGACTCCTGATGATGCTTACACCTTGAAGCTGAACAAGCATCAACAATAACCAAGCTACAAAACCACCATGTTTTACCATCTTTTAATAGCAGTATTGTTCTTTTTAATATACTTTATTATTCAGAAAACTGCATATCAGCTACAGGTCCACTGTATCCGATATGCAGTTTTCTAACAATGCAATGGTTATGTTTATGTTTAAACTGAAATCTAAACTGATGTATGCATCATTTTTGTAAATACTCAATTACCTTTAAACATGTGCAAGCTAAGTCTGTTTCAGCTGGTCCAAGAAAACTGTTCTGTGAGAAGTGAACGTCTCATGGCAAACTGCATCTGGAGGCTCTGGTCTCGGAGTTTGGTCATGGTGATGAACTCTTGTTGACAAAAAGTGTGAACATGCACCTTAAAAACACAAGTACACACATACGAAAGCTTTGCAAACACACTTACAGATACCAGTAACCCCATTCATACATGTTCAACAAACCACTTGTTAAATGTGCACACAGACCTGTTGTCACAGCAACAAGGGAAGTGCATATACACACTGTTAACAAAAATGAAAGGATGTTTGTGTGCACAGAGGTCAAAGATTATTAGGGTGAGTTTTGACAATTCAGTTAACACACTCATTCACACAGATACACTTAAGATTGTGAATCAGCTTTGTGTGTGTGTCAATTAAAATGACTGCACATGTGGAAATACTTACATATTTAGAATAAATGAATAAAATAAACACGTGAAGCATGATGAACTTTATATAATCAAATTAAAATGTGATTCAAGTCAATAAACAAACTCAGAATGGCTGAATATGTTACTTCAACATCTCACTTCATTTGCTCTCAGAATGTGGCTTATTCAAAGATAGTAACACCTCCACCATGGTAGCATCCAATTATCATTTAAAACTTATTGTTATTCGATTTATTCTTTAATTTACGCACACTGACTTATAAAGATTTTATTCAGGATACTCCACAGTTCTCCACAGCTTAGACGGCTACACCCGTCCTCATACATGTTTTGTGTTTGTGTTTAATTTATATTCCTTCATTATTGTTATTCATGTGTTTGAGTTCTCTTGATGGCTTTCTGTTCATGTTATATTTGTTGTTCTTGCTTCTAGTTTAAGCCACTGTGTCTTCCCTGTGTTCCATGTGTCATATTCAGTCTGTCTCTCAGTGTCAAGTCTGCATCTTTGTGAATTGTCTCATGTTTCCTGTTTTATTTTGTCCTGCATGCAGTGTATCTCGTTTTGCTTCCCCTTGTCTTGTTATATTGGATTACTCCTGGCTGTGCTCTCGTCTATAGCCAAGGTTGCTGTTTCTGGTTTGTTCTCTTTTCGAAGTTTCTTGTTTCCTGTTTCCAGTTTAGTTTTGTAGTTAATGTTAGTTTTTCCAGTATTAAGGCTACGCTTTGAGTTTATTCCTGTCTAAGTGTCCTGCGTTTGGGTCCTGCATTCTGCTAACCCTACACAGCCAAACCATGACAATACAGTACAATCTGGGTACTGTTGAGGTTAAATTTGGGGTTATGGTTATAAACATACATTATGTCTCAAAGCTCATACCTTCTATTGTCATCCTTGCTATTCAAAAGTTCAAGTGCATTCACACAGACAAGTACAGCTACATGATGTTTGCCCACTCCTGATCTGGTCCATGGCATTAACAACCACTCTATAGTTGTCTTGTAAGTGCCTTTGCATTCTCAGGAAAAGCATGCAGCTCCATTTTCCACTTCTGAAAATGTTCTGAAAACCAATCCCTCTCATCAGCTGTGTTGCAAAGTTACGTTCACAGCAGCAGGAGGACAATAGCTTTCCAGGGGCCAGATAAAACATACTATTCTTGCTGTTGGTGGATGCTGCTGTCAAGTTCTCATCCTTATAAGATCCATCTTTGTGGAGAATGTAATGACATTGTTACCAACCAGTCTACCAGTTCAACCAATGCAAAACCCACTCCACTGATATGTGAAGTGATTCCTCACATACACACTTCACAACGAAGGGCAGGAAAAAAGTGTCTGGTCATGGCAAAGATGTTGACGGACCACACCACTGCCAGGGTCCGCATTCAGTTTCCAAAAGGTTGTTGGGAGTCTGCGTTTGGTCCCTGAGAGGATTCCAATTTGTGGTTTTACCTAAGGCTGGTACGGTTGCCTTTGGAGGCACAACTGCACTGAAAGTTGAAGGTAGCTTCCTTTTAAAGTAAGCATTTGGATACTCATTCAACTTACATGGCTGTTTTGAGATATCATCTGTGGAAAAAGTGCTGACAAATTTCAGGATGGCATACACATGATGGCATAAACCAAGTACTACCAGTTCTTTGGATTTGCCAAAATATGATCAACAGCACAATCATCTTAGCAGTAGTGCAGAACTCTCTGCTGCAATATCATTCATGTGTGGCACCCTTCAGGGCTCAGCAGTAGAGCCATTATTTTTCTGAAAACATTCAGTACTTAATAATCCGTTTTTACTCTATGCAGACGACACAACTCTATGTTAGAACAAGTTTGCAGAAGTGAGCGATGATTCAACTGTTCTTTGACTTTTTTCACTGTTAAATTTTTATCAGTGTACTTTTTTCTATGAATCAACTTTTTAAAAATGTGAAATTAGCACAAATGTATTTACAAAATGTATTTAAATAATTCATACTTTTCCCAGTGATATTAACAAGTATAGAAAATATATTTCCCATCCATCCATTTTGAAATGCACAAACAAAATCAAACATAGTTTTTTTTCACAGTGTTCTTGTTGAGGTCTGTTCAGCACTACTGAACCACCTCAAAAACAATTTCTATTTAATATCCCCATGAATGTTTGCAGAAGGATGACATTTTTTTATGTCCAGTTAATTTGGCTTGTTTTCATGTTTACTTTATGCCTTATTTCTTGTCTTTCTGTCAGAAGTCATCTTTCATTTCAAAAACAGATGTATGTCTTAATTGAAGGGGAAATTAAACTTTAAGTCACTAAATATGAATGATACCTAATATTTAGTTCATGAAGTTGCTTCTGCTTAACACTGTGCTTGTTAACAGGCTCATTGAAATGTATTTAACCTTTGTGTTAACCTCTTGAGAAAAACATAGAACTGCTCCAGCAGTATAATGTGGATAATGAATATCACAACAGGCTAATTCACGTTTAATTTCCATATAACATTTTTTCCATTTATGATTAAGGGTGACTTATGAGAAAATATGTGTAACTTCTGACCATTGACTTCTCTAGTAGTGTTACTTGGAGAGATGGAACATAACCATTTTACAATATTTAAACACACTGAAACTTCTTTCCCACTTTTTTTAAATTTGTCTTTAAATAATACCTCTCAGTGACATTTGTTGCAGTTCTATGCAGACAATGCACAAATATGCATACCTTGCTCCTACATTACAGTTAGTCTGCAGTGTGTGATTTTTTTTAAAGTTGAGTGCCAATTTTGCAGCGCATATTGGTGTATATTTCTGATGCCCTATCTATCTCATCAGCATCTGTAGGATATTTTTTAAAAATCTACTCTTCAGGTTTACATCAGCTGAAATGTTAAAAAAAAATTTATCTTTCAAGAAACTACCCGGAGTGGATTTAATTTCATATTGTGATAAAAACAGGGTTATGTGTCTGCTTTTCTCTTTATTAGCTTCTGCGTTTGAACTCTAAAAGCCATCCAATCTGTGTCCAGAAGCTTTGCTGAAAAGGTGTAATAGGAACATTTCTAGGAAGATAGATGACAAAGACAAATGACATCATACCTGTTCTTACATAAAAACTACACTTTGTCTTAATAAGTCTCCTAGTTCCCTACTTCTAATGCTGCACATGACTCCCAGCCCATCTGTCTCCTCTCTCCAGGGAGACAGAGGGGAGTAGAGGGGGGAAGGAGGAGCAGGAGGAATGGAGGTAAATTAACAAGTTGCCACATGTTTCCAGGCTGTAGGTGAAAGTGGCTCTGCTGCTTTTAATTACACCTGGAAGTCCCTCTCAAGGCCTTAATGTAACCAATTGGGAGAGAGCAACACACAGCAAGAGAAAAGAAGGAGTTAGAGAAAGGACAGCACTTCTCAACAGCCCTGCAACTAACAATTAAATCAGTCAAGCCACTGCTCATCAATAACTTTATTGTTTTGCTGTTTTGTTTTGCACAAGTTAAAAAAAAGCTGAAAGCGACATCTTTAAATGTCTTGCTACAATCTAAACCACTCAAATGTTAATTTTTGTCACTATTTATACCGCTGTTAACACCACTATTGTGTCTATCAGTTTAGCACAATAATGCATAACTGTTGTTGTGTCTCAGTTGCACCTCTATGTCATTTTGGTCACTGTCAGCACATAAATAAACCTAGAATCTGTGAAGCTTTGCTAGAAAAGATGTTCTGAAAGCTGGTTTCAAAATACAGCGTGTTGTAGGTGCATTAAAAACAATACGTTCTATGTACGAATATAAAATTTTATGTAAGTGAGTTTGTATCTAACTTGGGTTTAGTGCAATTTTGAAACACTGAAATGTTGATTTACATTTCAATAAGAAGAGACCCATTGTCCTGCAGCTAGTACACCATGGTTCAAAAATCTAAAATAAAATATATATTATGTTAACAACATAACCAATTATAATACAGGCAATAACCAACAGCACAGAAAAAGAGTCAAGGCTAATCATTTTATAGAAGGTTGCTTAAATAATCCTTGCCAAGATTTACGTTTTAGCACTTTTTATACCATCATGCAGGTAAAGGAATAATCAAATCAAATCAAATCAAATTCAAATTTTATTTGTCACGTATACCTTTATCATTAATGTACATTTGCTGCCATCATAAACAGGAATCATAGTTGTTCTTTACAGAAGAAGTATATTTTTCAAATGAAGTATATTCTCCAAAGAATTGGCAAAGGGTAAGATCTGAGGGTTTGGGGTTTTGGTGGGTTTCTTTTGCTCTTTTGCAATAAGATGGAACAAAGGTGTTTTTATTCAGTTAATGTACAGAATTCACCTGCTTGCTGCTTACATGCTACTACTGCACATTCACCTAATGTATATATTATATATAATTAAGTGGTCCTTGGGATATTATCCGTTGTCAAAAGAAGCTAAAAGATGAACTTAAAAGACGAATATATGATCAAGTGAGCAGCAGAGTATTTTTTACACAATCTCTGGGCATCAGAAATGATGGAGTGGAATTTTTTAAATAAAAATTTTAAATGTGAGTAGTTAAAAAATATTAGGGTGGATGTTTCTATACTTGAAATAAACTAAACTAAATGATGGTAAGCATTTGTTTGTAGTAAGCACAGACCCATCCATCCACCCCAACCTCTCATTTGTTCTGTTCTCCTGACGCTGTAGCTATATCTTTACTTTATTCCTGCATTTGAGTCAATCGAAATTGTTTTGAGCCAAGAGAAGGTGCTCTTGTTTCAAAATAAAACTTATACCTATACGGCATTAGCTAATAGACAGGTTTACGTTTTTTAATTTATTCCACATATTTTTCCTGCAGTGCAGTAAAGTCTAGTGAACTTTTTTCAGGACACAAACTTTGCATAGTTTGTTTTCCCTCTGTCTTTAATCACATATTTTAAATTCTTTTCACACTTAATTCCGTTCTCTCTTTCGCTTCTGTTCCTCTTTTCTTTCCATCCCCTCCTCTCCTTTTCACTCTCTTCGGTATAATTGGTCTCAGTGTGTTTTTCTGGTTCTATGCTACATTAATTATCACAGCAATCAGACCTGGGACAATATGGCTTTATTTGTTCCTGCGGGAGAGCACTGTGTGTGTGTGTGTGTGTGTGTGTGTGTGTGCGCGTATGCATGTGCAGACAGGTAATATTCACATGCATGCTAGATACAGCTGAGCACTTTTATAGCTCATTATAAGCTATAACAAGGCATCAGTAGCTGTATGTGTGGAGCCCACTGGGAGCTGCTGTGAACACCTTCTCTCAGAGGGCAACTGAAAATACACATTGAAAAGACAGAAAAAAAACACAATAAAGAAAGAAAACAATTATAGTGAGTTATTCTGTGCATGTCCATCTCAAATGTCAGAGGTCCACAGTTTTCTAAATTTATTTTGTTTTCTTTCTGTAGTACCTTAAACTCTTGAATGTTTCTCAGAATGTTATTAATGTGAATATTAACATTACAGTGTGTAAAACACCATCGTATTTCCGTTTTCGTTCGTCCTATTTCCTATTTTTCTTATTGCTGGTGTTTTCTTAAGTTGTAGTCCATTCCACTCAAGGACACCGTACCAAATTTTAGCTCTCATTTCAAAGCAAACAAATTTGGCTGAGAGACTGTTCGGACCTCCTCCTGGTGGGACATGCCCGGAGCACCTCACCCAGGAGGCGCCCAGGAGGCATCCTTGTCAGATGCCCGAACCACCTCAGCGGGCTCCTTTAGATGTGGAGGAGTAGCTTCTCTACTCTGACCCCCTCCCCGGATGGCTGAACTTCTCACCCTATCTCTAAGGGAGAGGCCAGCCACCCTTCGGAGAAAGCTGGCCTCCGAAGGGTAGCTTCGGAGGCCAGCTTCACCGCATCACTGCGGCCGCAGCACCAATCCGTCTGTCGATCTCCGGTTCCCTTCTCCCATCACTCGCGAACAAGACCCCGAGATACTTGAACTCCTCCACTTGGGGCAGGAACTCATCCCTGACCCAAAGTGGGCACTCCACCCTTTTCCGGCTGAGAACCATGGCCTCAGATTTGGAGGTGCTGATCCTCATTCCCGCTGCTTCACACTTGGCTGTGAACCGTTCCAGTGCGAGCTGGAGGCCCTCACTCGATGAAGCCAACAGAACCACATCATCCGCAAAAAGCAGAGATGAGAGTCTGAGACCAAGTAAAACCCCTCCGCCACTTGGCTGCGCCTAGAAATCCTGTCCATAAAAATTATGAACAGAATCGGTGACAAAGGGCAGCCCTGGCGGAGCCCATTACCCACCGGAACAAGTCCGACTTATTGTCGGCAATGCGAACCAAGCTCTTGCAACGGTTGTACAGGGATCGAATGGCCCGTAGCAATGGGCCAGACACCCCATACTCCCGCAGGACCTCCCACAGGACACCCGAGGGACACGGTCGAATGCCTTCTCCAAGTCCGCAAAACACATGTAGACTGGTTGGGCAAACTCCCATGCACCCTCAAGTATCCTTGAGAGGATAGAGAGCTCGTCCAGTGTTCCACGACCAGGACGAAAACCACATTGTTCCTCCTGTATCTGAGGTTCGACTAGCGGACGAACTCTCCTTTCCAGCACCCTGGCATAGACTTTCCCAGGGAGGCTGAGGAGTGGGATCCCCCTGTAGTTAGAACACACCCTCCGGTCCCCCTTCTTAAAGATGGGGACCACCACCCCGGTCTGCCAGTCCAGGGGTACTGCCCCTGATCTCCACGCAACATTGTAGAGGCGTGTCAACCAGGACAGCCCTACAACGTCCAGAGCCTTCAGGAACTCGGGACCTCATCCACACCAGGGGCTCTGCCACCAAGGAGTTGTTTAACTGCCTCAGTGACCTCGCCCCCGGGAATTGGCAAATCATCCCTCATCATCCCCAGACTCTGCTTCCTCCTCGGAAGATGTGTCAGTGGGATTAAGGAGGTCCTCGAAGTATTCCTTCCACCGCCTGACAATTTTCTCAGTCGAAGTCAGCAGCAGCACTATACACAGTGCAGGTAGAGCACCGCTTACCCCTCCTGAGACGCCTGACGCCAGAATCTCTTTGAGGCAGTCCGAAAGTCTTTTTCCATGGCCTCTCCGAACTCCTCCCACACCCGAGTTTTTGCTTCAGCCACTGCCCGAGCCGTATTCCGCTTGGCCTGTCGATACCTGTCAGCTGCCTCCGAAGTCCCACAAGCTAACCAAGCCCGATAGGACTCCTTCTTCAGCCTGGTGGCTCCCTTCACCTCTGGTGTCCACCATTTGGTTCGGGGATTACCACCACGGCAGGCACCAACCACCTTGCGGCCACAGCTCAATGCAGCAGCTTCGGCAATGGAGATGCTGAAACATGGTCCATTCGGACTCAATGTCCCCAGTCTCCCTCGGAATGCTGTTGAAGCTCTGCCGGAGGTGTGGTTTGAAGATCACGCGGACTGGGGCCTCTGCTAGGCGTTCCCAGCACACCCTCACTACGCGTTTAGGTGCACTGGGTCTGTCCAGCATCCTCCCCCACCACCTGAATCCACTCACCACCAGGTGGTGATCAGTTGACAGCTCAGCTCCTCTCTTTACACAAGTGTCCAGAACATATGGTCGCAGGTCTGGTGATACGATTACAAAATCGATCATCGACCTGTGGCCTAGAGCGTCCTGGTGCCACGTGCACTTATGGACACTCTTATGTTCGAACAAGGTGTTCGTTATGGCCAAACTGTGGTTTGCACAGAAGTCCAATAACAAAACACCGCTCGGTTCAGATCAGGGAGGCCGTTCCTCCCAATCACGCCCCTCCAGGTCTCGCTGTCGTTACCCACATGAGCATTGAAGTCTCCCAGTAGGATAACAGAGTCTCCAGGTGGAGCACCTTCCAGCACCCCACCCAGGGACTATGAAAGCTGGGTACTCTGAACTGCCACTCGGCGCATAAGCGCAGATGACAGTCAGGACCCGTTCGCCGACCCCTAAGGCGCAGGGAACAAACCCTCTCATCCACCGGGAAGAACCCCAACGTACCGGCAGCAAGCCGAGGGGATATTAGAATACCCACCCCAGCCCGCCACCTCTCACATGGACAACTCCAGACTGAGACAGAGTCCAGCCCCTCTCCAGGAGACTGGTTCCAGAGCCCAAGCCATGCGTAGAGGTGAGCCCGACTATATCTAGCCGGTACCTCTCAACCTCACGCAGGTTCTCAACTCAGGCTCCTTCCCCACCAGAGAGGTGACATTCCATGTCCCAATTGTCAGTCTTGGTAGCCGGGGATCAGCCCGTCAGGGCCTCCGCTCCTGGCCGCCGCCCGGCCCACAATGCACCCAACCCCTACGGTGCCTCCTGCGGGTGGTGGGCCTGCGGGAGGATGGGCCCATGTCCCCTTTTCGGGCTGTGCCCGGCCGGGCCCCATGGACTAAGGCCCGGCCACCAGACGCTCGCCCTCGGGCAACCTCCCCAGGCTTGGCTCCAGGGCCGGGCAGGGGTAAACTGTTCCCTCGATGTTTTCCTCATAAGGGTCTTCTGAATCGCTCTTTGTCTGGGGACTCACCCAGGACCAATTTGTCATGGGAGACCCTACCAGGGGGCAAAACCCCCCAGACAACATAGCCCCTGGGATCGCTGGGACACACAAACCCCACCACCATGATAAGGTAGAGGTAGATTCACGGAGAAGGAAAATGGCGCATCAGGCCAAAATCCTTTCCACGCCCATCCCCGTGACATCACGCTCCAAAGCCCTATTACTGATAGCACCATTTGTCTATAGAAAAGATCAGTTACATAGATAGATGGATGAAGAGCTGCTTATGTCTCCTGTACAAAACACGCTTCACACAGTCCCCACTCTTCCACAGACACACACACCACACACACACACAGTCAAACACCTGTGCTAATGAAGCTGAGCTGCAGCACAGTTCCGTCCTCTTCAGTCTCTGTCAGTCAAGAGCTTACTAATGGCCCTCTACACATGCACGCGCACACACTACACACACACACTTAGTGAAACACGTGCGAACACTTAGTAACACACAAATGCACACATACACTCACAGCTGTACCTTCCAATTGAAAGGGATTTCATTGAAAAGGCTGTAATATGCCCACACAGACTCTCAGTCAGCAGGATAATAAGAGACAGGGAGGATACATTTTAACAAAATAGTCACATAAAATGAAAACATGTACATACAGAGATACAGTGCCCTCCTTAATGTTTGGGCCAAAGTCACATTTTTTGTAGTTTTGCCTCTGTACATAACCACAGTTGATTGTAAATCAAGCAATTAATATGTGATTGAAGTGCAGACTTTCAGCTTTAATTCAAGGGGTTTTACAAAGCTCTAGGTGTTTCCCCTCCTTTGGGTTGCTAGATTGCTAGTTGCTAGCTAGACTAGACCTTTACAGTAGACACTTTGAGTTGCTGCAGTCCCCTTGCAGGCCCCGAGCTGCTGGGGAAACAGGATGGCTGGGTGATGGTGGGGAGGAAGCATAGTACTAAACAGAAGCCCCAGAACCAGCCAGTTCATGTGTCTAACTGATTTTCTCCACTTGACGACAAGAGATGGGCAGTAACGCGTAACGCGTTACTGTAATGTGATTACTTTTTTCAAGTAACGAGTAAAGTAAGGGATTACTATTGCAAAAACGGTAATTAGATTACCGTTACTTTCCCGTAGGAACGCTGCGTTACTGCGTTACTAAAACCGTGATTTTTTGCGAGAATGTCTCACGACAGTGACGTAAGCAAGTGCGCCGTTAGTGACAACAGCTGTGTGCTGTGATATCGATATGTGATCAACAATGGATCACATATCGATTGTGGGAGAGAGTATGAGCATGCAGCGTTTAAAGCGTGGAAGTACTGACCTTACTTTGAGTTTGATTCCATAAAAAGTGACAAAAACATTAGCGTCCATCGTGGCATGGGAAAGAAAAAACTTATTTTTACAGCGAAAAAAACCCTAAACTTCCAAGCAAGCACCGAGTGCGCTACGACGTAATGGGAAACTCACAGAGAAACTTGCGGATTCTTCAACTGACCGCGGCACACCTGCACCAGGGTAAACCTCCGCCTACTGTACCTCAGTCCTGCTTTACAGGTGAAAATAGAGCAACAGGACCGCTGAGTGACTTGACTTTATTTATTTCTGCTGTGTTTTACTTGCAATCTATTTGAAAGAGTGAGTGTAAACACAAAAAATATTTTATTTTATGTGCTGGAATGTGTAGAAAATAGGGTTTAAATGTGAACAAATTTCTTCCAGTCAGAGAATGTTGCAATAATTAAATTTTTGCTTGATGCATAAAGTTAAAAGATATAAAAACTGATAAAACAAGTTAAAAAAAGAGACTTTTCCATTTGATTACATTTTGTATGATGGATTATGTAGAAAAGTAGAATTGGGCTGAAAGATCCTATCGCTTTATCACCTCTTCAGGTTGTAAATCGTGTTTTTAAAAAAGTAACTAACTAAGTAATTAATTACTTTTTAAAATAAGTAATCAGTAAAGTAACTGGATTACTTTTTTGGGGTAGTAATCAGTATTAGTTACTGATTACTTTTTTCAAGTAACTTGACCAACACTGTGACGGACACACCCACTGGGGATCAAACTCTGGTAAGTGGCGATTTTGTTCTGAGACATGTGAAGCAAGAGACACCAGCAATCATAGTCAATTGTCTTCCAGGGGCCAGAGTAGGCGACACTGAGTGGCCTCCGACTGTTTCATCAGCAAAACTAAGCAAAACGAAAAACCAGCAAAAAGCTACTTAATTATAAAAAAAAATCACAAAGAAAGAACAATACAGTACCCTCAACAGGACCAAAGAGTAAAACAGTGAAATGTGGATTATTAAACATGAGGTCTCTCCCTTCATACTATCAGAATTCTCAAAGTGCAACAATTTTACACCAGCCTATTAATCAACCAAAGACCAAGACAGACTTTTAATTAATTTGAAAGTCTGATGCTTGGCCTTGACCACCCTAGCTGCAAAACTCAAAAACCAGTCTTATTTGTTATCATCTACCATCCACCTGGGCCTTACATAGAGTTTCTGTCTGATTTCTCAGACTTTTATCTGACTTAGTGCTCAGCTCAGATAAAATAATTATTGTGGGTGATTTTAACATTCATGATCCTAAAAATGACACCATAAACATGGCATTTAATCTGTTATTAGACTCAATTTGTCAGGCGCAGTGGCCCGTGGACATGGGATGGACTCAAGTGCAGATTCAAAACCGGAGGCTAGGGGTGAGGTGTAACGAAAAGAGATTTTATTTTACAATGCTCAGAGGCTAACAGAAAGTGCAGACTAGAATCAATGAACATAAACTAGATGTCTGAGGCGAGAGAAAAATACTGTGGTGATAACTAGATGGCAGGGATAACTGGGTGCAGGTACTGGGCAGGGGAAACTGTGGCGGGCCAGGGCACTGAAACAGAGGACAGAGCAGTCAGGGGAATCCCACAGAGGTTTGCGAGTGAATCTACGGATAGTACACTGAGCTGTCTTACAAGCTTGCAGGTGGGGGTTGCGTGGAGGGGGGAGGCAGGAGAGGTCCAGGTGGGTGCTGCATGCAATGCAGGGAGGCAGGCAGCAAACTGGTATCCAGGAGAGCTTGGTAGGTGGGTTTCAGAGGCTGACGAGAAAAACAGAGATTCGGTTAATACACACGATTAGTCACCAAGGAACGGACGTGAGGCCGAGAACTGACTAAAGTTGGCAGATAATCTGGCGAAGACCAGTTGAGTGCGCCGGTCATAAATACTGCTGGTACGATTGCCATCAGGTGAGGAGCAACAAAGACTCCACCCAGTGGGGAGGAGCTGATGCTGTGGAAAACCACCCAGACCACGACACAATTGGCTTTTCTCAAAATGTAAAAGAACTCACCCACCACTTTAATCACACTCTACAGGGTGGGGCAAACTCCTCAAGATGGGTGGTGACCATGGTGGCCATTTAGAAGTTGGCCATCTTGGATACAACTCTATTTTTTGTGACACATTGGTAATGTCACAAGAAACACAATGGTGTGCTTGGTTTCAATGTAACTTTATTCTTTCATGAGTTATTTACAAGTTTCTCTTTGTTCACAGCCATTGACATGTCGAAGAGGTTAACACGTGAGGAGCGGATCGAAATTGCGTTGATATCTGGTGAACGCAGTAACCGGGTCATTGCAGCAGATTTCAATGCAAGACACCCTACGAGACCACCCATCTCCCATGCTACAGTTAGCAAACTGCTTGCTAAGTTTCGTGAAACTGGTTCAGTGTTTGATTTGCCAAAATGTGGACTCAAGAAAACTGTCACTAATGAAGAAACATCAGTGGCTGTCCTAGCTTCATTCGGCAAGAGCCCACAGCGTAGCACTCGCCGCATGTCACTGGAGAGTGGCATTAATCAAACATCCCTTCGGCGGATATTAGCTACTCACAAATGGCACCCTTACAAACTCCAGCTACTGCAGCATCTCAACGAGGATGACCCAGATCGGTGCACAGAATTGGCAGAATGGGCAAAACAAAATTGGAACATGACCCTCAGTTCACGCAGAAGATTTTGTTCAGTGATGAGGCAAACTTTTATGTGAATGGTGAAGTTAACAAACAAAACCACCGCTATTGGTCTGACACTAACCCACATTGGATGGATCCCTCCAAGACTGTTGGAACAACAAAAGTGATGGTTTGTGTGGTATATGGGGTACAACGATAGTGGGTCCATTCTTCATCAATGGAAACCTCAAGGCCACTGGATATGTGAAATTGCTACATGATGATGTG
>NW_024387149.1:0-52325 GCF_900408965.1 Simochromis diagramma | reverse complement strand
AAATGAAATAGTGGTTAGGGGGAAAAATGGGTGAAGGACCAAAACTAAACAGTCCAAGAGTGATCCGTACAGACAGAACGCCCTGCTGCAGTAGTGCTCTCGCCCCAGCTTACAGGCAACCTACACCGAGATGCCGGATATTACAGATACTGGAAGAGAAACCTCCCATCCTGGCAACAACCTTTTCCACTTCTGCACTTCTGGTAGAAGGTTACCGCATCATCCTGGCAAGGACGGAGAAGACTGCAATATGTAACTTCTATCCCCAAGCACAATCCGTTGCCCTAAACCCACACCACCCGTGCCCGCTCACGATCATCTCGAATTGACTGAGGACAGGACTCGCCGACACTAAACCAGGCACCATGAACATTCCAAAATGCCTTTAATTTTAAATCTGTTATTTGTCTATGATCCTGGATAACGTAGTCGATGTCATTCATATTAATGTAAGAATTCACCTGCTTCTGCTACTAACTGACCAGTATGCACAGCGTAATGCTAGACTATATCATATCTCTATAGAATGTAGCGTGTCATGGCCGACGATTGCCTTTGTTTTATCTCATTGTATACACTATGCATGGTGACAAATGAGAACTTGAGCCTTGAAACCTTGAACTTAGACCCACCCGCCGAAAATTATAACACTCACCACTACCTTAAGTACGCATTAAGTTGTGAATAAAACGGCTTAGTTAAACAGTCCTAATGCTTTGTCTGTGTTCTTTGTTGTGGCGTTTTAATGTCACAGTGAGCCAACCGCCTCTACTGGTGGTATTATTGTCATGTCAGAGCCGGGTCTTAAAAACCTTATGGGCTATTTATGTCACATCACAATATTTAACAATACCAAGAACCAGAGAACAGATGTTTTTTTTGCTTGTCTGAGTGTTGCTTTTAATTAACTTAGCGTTGCAAGATTCTTTTTGTATTAAGTTTCCAATTTCGCCATTTCCACTGTTTCCCTTCAGTCACCACTAATTAAAGGACCTGTTTCGTGTCATTTGTTGAATTTTTTTATTATTCACCGGAGTGTATACAGTGCTTATCATTTGACCTCAGATCCTTTTCACAGCAACGAGTCTTATATGATTCTGTTGGAAATCATGTTATATCTTAACTTAAAGAGAACATACTGTTCCAATAGGTGAGGGCTAGTTATACAATCTGGTCAACTGCTTCGTTGAGCAAATGAGAGCGATACTGGTTTATGCTTTAACGTTGTGTCCTATGAATACGAACCCACCCTTTTTACGAGTAATCGAATTCAGCGATCTAGCCATTACTATTATCCCGGCAGGTGCCTGTAGCAATACCTCCGTGACAACGTTGCGCGTGTGTTCCAAAAACCGAGAAGAAGCTCATGCGACTACCCCCAGACAAATTTATTTTATCCTTTTCTACTATAATGTAGCTGTCAGCACCTTGGGGATATGCCACCCAGAGGCGGATATATCCATTGTTAACGACCTTTCTCTTCAAAGTGTTGAACTCACCGTAATGGATTTCCTAGGGTCAGCCCTGACTTTTGTGTGAAGGAATACTAAAGGTAAATGAGTATTTCTTACCACAGGTGTCAAGAGGCGCATGTGTTTGCTGTGCTGGAGGCTGTCCGTGCGCCATGTTTTTGTATATGATATTTATATGCTAACATGAGCAAAGTGTTTTATTGTTGCAGTTTTTTCTGGTGTTCCCCATCCCTAATCGGATTTATTGAATCTTCATTCGGTTCGTGAGGAGCGATCAAATCGGCAAATGGATAAGCGTTCAGAGTCAACGAAATGAGGGCTGTGTTGCGCTAACCGCCGTTAGAGTGCAACGCATGCACCCCGTTTTAAACCTACCACTCTTAGCCTGTTTAGCTCATATTTTGCTTTAGAGGCCATTTGTTTGGGAGAAAATAAGAGTAAGCTCCCGCTGGCCCTTCATTGTCCTACTACTTCCTTCGTCTTCCCGGAAAGAGATAGACCTTCGGGGGGACTTTATTTTCTAGGGTATGCTAAAATACCCCCGGTTAGATTCTACTTAGACTTGTCGTACTTGATGATCCACAAAAAACCCACGATGTTTACCACCCGGCTCCATCTGAAAGCATGAAGAAAGCGACAAGGGCAACATGATACCGCGTGCAGAACCCGCTGTTTGCTGCAGCGGTCTTACCAGCCTAAGCAGCGGACTCTGTCTAACACCCTTTTCCCAGTTATCGCAGTCCTTAGTAATGTATGTATAATTTAATGCCTGCGTCAATCCCTCGCAATAAGATACCTTAATATTTTAAGAAGGAGTCTCACAATCGGTGAGCTTTGTCCGGCTGAATGTTCATGTGGGGAGCCTTTGCTTAAAAAAAATTTCATGTGCACCTCGGCTATCGGGACGAGGAGGTGGAACAGCTGTAAATTTTTAAAAAAGAACTTGTTTATGCCAGAATGGGTTCTTCCAAGCTGCGACAACTCTTTTGAGAATGCTTAATAATAAAAATAAATAAATAAATGAAAAAAGAAAAAATTGGGAAGAGAAAGGCCCATATACGGCACTTTAATTTATCGTCCCCTCGGGGCGGCTGCGTCTTGTTGTTTTTTGTACAGACTAACGGAATTTTTAAACGTCCCTATTAAAATGGGCAGGGATTATGCATTGTTGGAGATTTCACATTCATCTGGATGACTCAACAAACAGTAACACTAAGGAGTTCTGAGCATGTATGGACTCTTTTCAACTTTGTTCAGCGATTAGCAAGGGGCTACTCATACGCTGGGCCCACCTGGTCTAGACCTGTAATGGTGTTTTTCCTTGACAACACTTGATTTAATAATGAATGTTGTCTCTTTTACTGGTATCTTGTTAAATGCAGAGTACCTGCCTAAGGTTCTATTAGGCGAGGTGCTTTGATTGACGACTGCTATAATTTCTGTGTTTTCCTCTTTTTGATTAGTTAAAAGTTCTTCATAAGAGGTGGAGAATTTTACTAAATTCTTTTAATGAACACTGTCTGGCATTCTAAATCAGGTACTCCTTTTTAAAGACCAGTTACTTGCTCTGTTAGATTCCCGCCAAACCAGCATAAATAATCAGACTCGTGGGTCTTCGACGCTCCTATCGCTAAGGAGCAGAGCGTCTGTGGAGTCCCTGGTTGATGTCCATCGTAAGAGGAACTTTAAGAAGCTACTTTACCTATAGATCAGTCGTCAAAGAGGCAGGCCAATCCTTCGTTATCGTCAATAATAGTAAATCGTCATAAAAATTTTCCAGAGTTTCTATTTTGATACCATGCAACATATTGTTTCTCCTCCACCCGCAGCTCTGATTTGCGTTTCTGATGAAGATGGTCCATACTTGCTTACTTATTCTGTGTTCACAAACATTTCGATGTTTTTTTTCCTCGGCAAACCTGAGCCTGACCTGTCTCCACAATGTGAGTTTGTGTATTGTATGTCACGGGTCCAGCCAGGTCCTGTCAATTGCGTGTGTGGGCAAAAGACCCTGCAAGTGACCAATAAGAGGCAGATCTCCATCATGCATCTCCCAGGCCAGATCATAGCTTCCTCATGACTACATTCTAAAATTCATCAGGTCTGTGCCTCTTCTCGTCCATCCTGTAGTCAAAATGATGAATCTTGTGGCAATTGACAACAACGCAGCAGCCAGACTACTAACTGTTCTACCAAACGGTTTCACAATTACTCCCCATCTTATATGTCTTATACATTGGCTCCCAAGAGAGTTTAGAAGTCGCTTTAAATTCTTGGTTTTAACATACAGAGCACTAAAATGGCGAGGCTCCGATTTATTTACCAAGCTTCTTAAAATACACTGCTGCTCGTCATCTCCCTCACAGCTCAGAGTCGGTTTAATGACTGTTTGTATACGTACGTAACAGAAAATACAAGCCATGTACACGGACTGAAGACAACGAGGGACAGAGCCTTGTCGTCTCGTGGCACAGGCTGTGGAAGCAGTTTACCACCAATTCGTGTTGCTTGACTCTGTGGATTCTTTTTCAAGCAGATTAAAACTTTTGCTGATTCAAACAAAGCCTTTTGATTGTATACATTTTTATATATTTTTTGACCTATTACATGTGATCTGTTACATTGGATGAAATCGGCTATGATGATTTAATTATTTAAATTTGTGCACCGACGCTGTGGTGACTGTCTGATGAAGTGTGTAATAAACGAAATTTTACTTACTTACTTACTTACGTGACACGGATACACCAAACCTTATCCTTTCAACAGCTACCTGGGAAAGTTGGGGACCTAGCTTGAAGAGTTGCTTATGGGATATCACAGAGAGATCGCCTCCAGCTTCAAAACTGTATTTCCCTTTTAGGGACCTGAAGCTCAGTACAGGCGACACTCTGACGCCCAAACCATCTGATGTCTCTAGAGGGGATTGTTTAAATAGTGTGATGACTGGATCATTGACCAATCGGATGAAAGTATAAGAAAAAATTTGGTCAAATTGCTTATCGCAAAGTTGAAAAAGCGTCGCGCTCGATCCTACCTTATCGTGGTGGAGGGGGTTTGTGGTCCCGGGATCCCAGAGGCTATGTTGTCCAGGGGCTTTTGCCCTGGTAGGGTCTCCATGGCAAATTGGGCCTGGTGAGGAACCAGATAAAGAGCGATTCAGAGAGGACCCTTATGAAGACAACATGCGAGGGAAACGTTTACCCTGCCCGGGGCGGTGTTACACCGGGACCGCTCACCCTGGAGGCCAGGCCCAGGGAGGGTGCCCAGGGCAGCCTCTGGTGGCCGGGCCTTAGTCCATGGGGCCCTGCCGGGCAACAGCGCGAAAGGGGACATGGGCCATCCTCCGCCCCAGGCCCACCACCCCACAGGGAGGTCCATAGGGGTGCGGGTGCATTGTGTTGCCGGGCCAGCGGCCAGAGGCGAGGCCCTGGCAGACTGATGCCCCGGCTACCAGACTGGCAATCGGCATTAAAAGTTGATAAGTTTGAAACTCACACACAGCCAGGAGATTGAGCCTGAGAGTTTTTTGCTTTGTATCCGTAACTAAACCTAACAAAAAAAATGTGTAACCTTGTAAATTTTTTTGACAGCACAATTTTCGCATCTAATGCAAAACAATAACACTTTCAGATATTGGTTACATGGTCAAAAAACTCAAAACTACGGCATCTGATTTACAAAAATTTATGACCACATTTTGAGAGCCCATACAATTCATGACCCTAGAAAAATGGATTATCATGTAAGCGCAACAAGAGTGCCATTCATTAACAATGATTAGTTTTTCTGGTCAACAATATTCATGGCATTTGTGAAACATACATTTGGAATGAATGTAGTGTTTTCATGTAGTGATGCTAAGATTTGATCACAGAAGAAACTGAAAAGAAAGAGATATTGGCCTTTCATCATTCGATTCAATTATTTATGATAGACGCCAAATCACAAAAAAAGTTGCCTCAAGGTGCTTATATGTACAGTAGATACAGAGAAAACCACAACAATCATATGACCTCCTATGAGCAAGCACTTGGGCAACAGTGGGAAGGAAAAACCCCTTGTAACAGGAAAGAAACCTGTGGCAAAACCAGGCTCAGGGATGGGCGGTCATCTGCGAGTTTTTTGGACTTCCTGATAAATGAAATACAGTCCCAGCCTGGAAGTATAAATGGATGAACTAGTTTTTCAGTGTCACTCGAGACAGGATTTCTAACTTTAGAGATGAGTTGGGTTGCAAAACAAATGGAAGAAAGCAGTCTTACATATTGTGTTTAATATGTGGCGTTGAAGGACATATCCTGGTCAAAAATGACTCCAGGTTCCTCACAGGGTACTGGAGGCCAAGGTAATGCCATCCAAAGTAAGAATCGGGTTAGATGACAATATTTCTAAGATTTTCAGGGCCGGTACAAATACCTCAGTTTTATCTGAATTAAGAAGGCAGAAAGTTAGCGGCCATCCAGGTCTTTATGTCGTTAGACATTCCTGTAGGTTAACTCATTGATGGTGTTTATCTGGCTTCATGGACAGATAGAGCTGCGTGTCATCTGCAAGCAGTGAAAAGATGCTAGGGCTTCTAATGAGGCGGCCTAAGGGAAGGCATGTATAATGTAAACAGAATTGGTCTAGCACTGAACCCTGTGGAACTCCATAATTAACCTCAGTGTGTGAAGAGGACTCTCCATTTACAGGAACAAACTGGAGTCTATGAGTAGATATGATACAACCACTAGCAGTGCAGTACCTGTAATACCTACAGCATGTTCTAATCGCTTCTAATAGGATATATGGTCGACAGTATCGAACGCTGCACTGAGGTCTAGCAGGACAAGCACAGAGAGGAGTCCACGTCAGAGGCCATAAGAAGATCATTTGTAACCGTCACTAAAGCTTTTTTCTGTGCTGTGCTGAGCTCTGAAAACCGGACTGAAGCTCTTCAAATAAGCCATTCATCTGCAGATGATCTGTTTAGCTGTTTTGACAACTATCCTTTCAAGGATGTTTGATATGAAAGGAAGGTTGGAGATGGCCTATAATTAGCTAAGACTGCTGGGTCTAGAGATGGCTTTTTTGACTAAAGGTTTAACTACAGCCAGCTTGAAGGCCTTGTGGTGCATAGCTGATTTATTAGAGATAGGTTGATCATATTTAAGATTGATTGATTGATTGATTGATTGATGGGAATTTATTTCAACATGTTAAAAATAAACAATATACAAGTACAGTTACATACTATACAAATTACATACAAAAAACACCCGTGTGAAATTTAATTTACATGTTGAAAGGATTGAAGATTGAAGAATTAATTAATGGCAGGACTTCTTTTGAGCAGTTTTGTAGGAATGGGGTCTAAAAAGCAGTGTTGGGAAGGTTACTTTTAAAATGTATTCCACTACAGATTACAGAATACATGCCCCAAAGGTATTTTGTAATGTATTTCTTACGTTACTCAATGAGAGTAAAGTATTCTGAATACTTTGAATTACTTATAATTATCATGCTTTTTAAACACCACATGAATGTACATTGCTTTGATATTTATTACTATTACTGAAGGTCCGCGCTCCGAACCGTAGTAAAGGACCTCTGGCTAATACGGTCGGGTTCGTGTCGGGCTCGGAGCTGAAAACTAGCTTTACTTTGTGTGCTGGGTCAACTTGCTTTCAAGAGACGAGAGAGGCGTTGGAAAGGGCTCTCAACAGAAACTTTATTGTTTCGGAGGAAAACAGAACACAGGGTACAGTCGAGTCTTAATAGCTTACTACAGCTGGGGCTCGTCAGGCACTCTTCTTGGCTGCAGTGGTTATTATTATATTAACATGCTTCCATCTCCCGTTCTGCTCGATGACAACTCGTACTTTTCCCCACTCCTTTTTTTCTCTCCCCTCGTGCAGACACATAAAGGGTATGACAGTCCATTCCCCGGCAGCACGGACTACACCTGCCATAAGGCTACATTCTTTAGGGCTGTGCCTGTAACAATCTGCCTTGCCTTCATATTAAATCATTTTAAAAATATTTTCTTCATGTCATTATGAACGTGAGATTGAGACACGGGTAGTAGGGGTTTCTTAGGCGTGTTTTCTTTGGGTTCCACCGGCGTGGAATTACCAAAATAGAGGGTATAGCCAAACATAGTGGTGAGCTCAGAACAAGGATGAGACAGGTGTCGTTTGGTTTGCTTCCCGCGAGTTTCCAGGGAGCACAGCCATTTATTTTCCAACAGAAACACACGCCGCTAACCCAACTGCTCGGCATAGCTTAGCACAACAACAACAACAAAAAGGCGCTCTCTCACCAGGAAATACACAGTCGCAGACAGAGAGCGTTGCCTTGTAACATAGGCAACCGTAACACTGCCGCCTGGACAACAGAAATGCAGTCAAAACAAAACCAACCTGACCCCCGCCACAATATGAAACAGGAAAAGACCTCCGTGTAATCCATTATTTCAGCAAAGAACAGATGCTAAATTCCACCTTTTTAAACGGTAACTGGTAACGGAATACAGTTACTCATATTTTGTATTTTAAATACGTAACGGCGGTAGAGTGTATTCCGTTACTCCCCAACACTGTCTAAAAGACATGTTGATGGTTTGGAGGAAGTAATTATGGAAGTTAACTCAGAAAGATCAATTGGAGAAAAAGAGTCTAACTTAACATCAAGGGTACTAAAAGTAGCTGTAGAAAATATTACATCTTTGGGATTGATTATTGTAATTTTTTATTAATGATAAAAATTTTATGTGTTTGGAGAAGTTCAGGAGTCATTACTAGTTAACGTTAAAGTGTGTTTGCTCATCAATAGAGCCTTTGTGCTGTGATGTTTGGGGAAAAAATAATTTACTGAACTTATGAATTTATGTTGCTGAAAAAATGCTAATGTGCACAAAATAATTTTCAGACGTCGCTAAATATGCTCATCTTTTTACAGAAAAGTCAGTGGATCAGATGGGATGACCAGGAGAGCTCAGAGGTCCCAGTGGTCAGTCTGCCCAGCAGCATCAAACACACCCGACTCCGTTTTATGGTCTGTACATGTACAACAGCTACTTTTACATCTATTTGTTCAAAGACATCTCCATGCTGCCTCTTGTAGACAGTGGATCGTCAGTGTCCAACATGGATCTGATGTTTGGCTCCTTGATTTCAGTCTGATTGGCTCATCATAAAGTATTTCCGTTCCAGCTGCTGGAGGACAACATCATCACTTTTGTGAAGAACGAGCTGAAGAAGATCCAGAAGACTCTGAGCCAGATTATCCCAGAAGCTTAGGAGTCAGAGGGAGGAGGATGAGCAGAGGAGCGCACAGAGAGGCATTTGTGAAGATCAACTTGACTTCATGAGGAGAATGAAGCAGGAGGAGCTGGCTGACTGTCTGCAGAGCAGTAAAAGATTTTGCTAAAGATGAGCTGCCTGGCTGATAAAATGTTTAATAAGAATAAATGTTGCTTCCAAGAGATGGGACACATGGGTATAGTCATTTCTCAGTGGGGCGAAACTGTCATGAAAACAGGAAGTGGTGTTAAAATGTGTTGTTTTGGCGATGGTTCTTTTAGAACATCCAGCGGGAGATTGTACTGCAAACATAAATCTGTCTGAAAAAGAAGTTCCAGTGTGTTTTTGGGAGGGATCACTAAAGCAGGAAACCCAACCCTTTCGAATCAAATGTACACAGAGCTCTAACTCACAGAGAGAGGGACTTCAGAGGCACTGATGAACATGAGGTCAGACAGATTAAAACAGCATCCAGAAAACAGACAGACAAGAAACAACAATCAGAGACAAGAAGACATCTTTAAGTCTCACCTGGAAGAGAATGAACCAATCAGAACAGTGCGGACAAAGGGAGTGCTGGAATTGGGAAAACTGTCTTAACAAACGAATATACCCTGGCTGGGCTGAAGACAAAGCCAACCAGGACATCCAGTTCATATTTCCATTCACTTTCAGAGAGCTGAATGTGCTGAAAGAGGAAAAGTTCAGCTTGGTGGAACTTGTTCATCACTTCTTAATGAAACCAAAGAAGCAGGAATCTGCAGCTTGAAGACTCCAGGTTGTGTTTTCATCTTGATGGTCGGGATGAGTGTCGACTTCCTCTGGACTTCCACAAAACACATCCAACTGACCCTAGAAAGTCCACCTCAGTGGATGTGTCGCGATAAACCCATCAGGGGAAACTGCTTCCCCTGCTCGCCTCTGGATAACCACACGACCTGCAGCAGCCAATCAGATCCCTCCTGACTGTGTTTCCATGGGTGACAGAGGTCAGAGGATTCACCTGACCCACAAAGAGAAGTACTTCAGGAAGAGATCCAGAGATTGAGGAGCGCAGGCCAGCAGGATCATCCCCACATCAAGACATCACAAAGCCTCCACACATGTGCCACATCCCAAGTCTCTGCTGGATCACTGCACAGTTCTGGAGGAGGTGCTGAAAACCAGAGAGGGAGGAGAGCTGCCAAGACCCACGACTGAGATGTACATCCACTTCCTGGTGGTTCAGGCAAAAGTGAGAAGGTCAAGTATGATGGAGAGCTGAGACAGCTCAACATTGGAGTCCAGAGAGCAGGAAATGATTGAGTCCTGGGGAAAACTGGCTTTTGATCAGCTGCACAAAGGAAACCTGATTCTCTATTGAACAGACCTGACAGAAGGTGGCATCGATATCAGGAGCAGCCTCAGTGTACTCAGGAGTGTTTCACACAGATCTTTAAAGAGGAGAGAGGACTGTACAGACAAGGTGTTCTGCGTTCACACCTCTGAGTAGTAGAAGTTTCTGGTCTCTTCATGTCCATCTGACTTCATCAACTCGGACTCAATCGGCTGGAAGTGAAACACCAACCGTCTGGTGTTTGAAATTATTTACACACCAAAACTACAATCTCTCCACCAAGTGCTGTAAAAATGGCTACAAGAGTCACAAATGGACACCTGGACTTGTTCCTCCGCTTCCCTCCTGGGTCTTTCACGGGAGACCAATCAGACTCTCCTAGAGGTTCCTGACACAGAGACGGATTTAGCTCCAGACCTATCGGAAAACTGTTCACTATATAAAGGAGAGGCTCAGTGTGATCTGTCTGCAAGAGAAAAGCATCAATCTGTTCCACTGTCTAATGAATGAAGTGATCGTCTCTGTGGAGGAATCCAACAGTCCTTGAGATCAGGAAGTCTCTCCACAGATAACTGTCTCGGCTCAGTGGTCAGCTCTGGTCTTCATCTTACTGTCATCAGAAGAAGATCTGGATGAGTTGACCTGAAGACAATACTCTCTCAGAGGAGGCTCGTCTGAGGCTGCTGCCAGTGGTCAAAGCCTCCAACAAGCTCTGATAGGAAATAGTTGGTGATCCCTGAGTTTTTAAATATTGTTTGGAATAGAAGAATAGGCTACCACAGATTAAAAATATTTTAAAATTTTAACTGGTTATAGAAAGAGATTTCATTAAAGTTTTGGTTGTGTCTCACTTCAGTGCAACCCCTCTCTCTCGCTTTGTTTTTCTTTTTAACACAAATCTCTGATACCACTGTCCTGATTGTACAGTATGGATGGAAAAACGGGGACTTCAATAATGAAATTGCCTCTAAGGTCCTGTTCTTGTCAGTAACCATATCTAACTGTAAGGCTGCCACACCAGCCGGGTATATATTGCATTAGGTCTGGTGATCTAAACTTTATGCAGGTGTGAGTTTGAATGTTGTCTGTGTCTCTGGAACTAAGGGGAAGAGACTGGTTAATAATTTACAGTAAGTTAGATTTAAGAAAGAGACCAACAGCACTTTACTAAGTAGCACACTTTGTGTTTTGTTTTTGTTTTTTTTAGGCTGAGCAGCTGTAACTGTCAGAGAGCGGCTGTAAAGATTTGTTGTCAGTCGTCAGCTCCCAGTCCTGTAATCTGAGAGAGCTGGACCTGAGTACCAACAGCCTGAATGATTCAGCAGTAAAGTTTCTGTCTGCTTCAGTGAAGAGTCCACACGCCAAACTGAATGTTCTGAGGTCAGATCAATTGTATCGTATTTGGTTTGTTTGTTTTATCAACTGACAAAAAAACAACTTTATTCATGTTCTTTCTTAGCATTTTAGTCATTTCTGTGTTAAAGTGGAGTTTTACTAACCTGATCAGAAGAAGACAATAAGGATCTTAAAATACAGATTAGTTATTGCACGCTGATTACACTTTAACAACAGTCTTTGTTCATGTTTTTATTTTCAGACTTCAATGTCTGTCAACTCTCAGAGGAAAACTGTGAAGCTCTGTCCTTAGTTCTCAGCTCTCAGTCCTCTAGATGAGAGAGCTGGACCTGAGTATAAAAAACCTACAGGTTTCAGGATTGGAAGATTCTGTTTTACTGACTACAAAGTTTAAACTGTGAACTCAATATTTGAGGTCAGATCAAAAGATAATTGTTTTTTCAGAATTAACCAATTAAATGCATTTTATCCAAGTTCATCCATAAAATGTTGTTGATTAGTATCTTAAGTTTTCCCTAGAAAAAATTATCAAGATGGGATTATATTACACAATTCATAACACACCTTAACAGTATTGTTTCATTGATTGTCTTTTATTTCTCAGACTGGTGGCTGTGAACCTCTCAGATAGAAGCTTCGAAGTTCTGTCCTCAGTTCTCCAGTCTCCAGTCCTCTAGTCTGAAGGAGAGTTGGACCTGAGTAACTCTGACCTGCTGGATTCAGGAGTGAAGCTTCTGTCTACTGGACTAAAGCGTTCACAGTGTATAGTGGAAACTCTCAGGTTAGGATTCAAACTTTTCCACAGATTATCATTTAAAATATTAATTATATTACTGCATTAACAGGTTATCTTTTTTGAAGTGAACTTTAATTTACATCTGAGTGGATTATGTCTGTGAAGGTTCTCAGTCATCCAGGTCATCGTAGTCCAGGAGCTTGAAAAGAAAAGTGTCTGGACTTTCTTTAGGTTGCTTGAAGACGTTTCACCTCTCATCCGAGAAGCTTCTTCAGTTCCAGGGTAAAATAGTGGAGAGTCCCAGATTTAAACCTCGTGGAAGTATCCCCACAAGGAGGGACAAAGGACCCCCTGATTGATCCTCTACCTAATCACATGAGCAAAGGTGTGAAAATGGGTGTGGGTCACAATCAGCCAAGGTTTCGGATGAGCTCATTGTGAAACCTAGCCCCACCCTATCATGTGATTTGCTGAGGTCAGATCGCCCAGGGTGTGATTGGGCGTTAAGGCGTCTGGGAAGGGATCACAGAACTCGATTATAGATGGCAGACAGTTGTTGTCGTAACCCACCACCTCTGTTCAAGATGGTTGCTCACAGTGGACATATCCACTGTGAGCAACCCGTTTTCACACATTGGCTCTCGTGATTAGGTAGAGGATCATTAGGGGGTCTATTGTCCCTCTTGGGGGGACACTCCCACAGGGTTTAAATCTGGGACTCTCCTCCATTGGACCCTAGAACTGAAGAAGCTTCTCGGATGAGAGGTGAAACGTCTTCGAGCAACTTAAAGAAGTCAAGACGATTACAGCACCTCAGTCAGAAAATGGGGACACAACATCATCAAAGACCGCACCCACTCACAGCACATACTGTTCACACTCCTAGAGGAATGTGAAAGCAAGGACAACCAGATGAAAAAACAATTTCTATCCAAAGGCCATCAGGGTAGTGAATCACTGACTCATTGCTGAACTGTGAAGATCTTAGACCTTTAAATTTGCGATTTTGAACATTTATATACAATATAATACAACTTCATACAATAAAAAAAAAATTAATATCACATATCCTGAATATCTACTAATGGGACAGTGTTGCCTAACTACTTGCACTGCAAATGCTACATAAGTTTGTTTATTATTTTCTATGCTCAGAGTTAAGTTTATTCTGTATATTAGTTAGTTGAATATCTAGTCGTGAAGGGAACTTGATTAGTAAGAATTTTATTGCTCTGCATAACCACTTGTGTTTTGCGGTGTATATAACAATAAAATTCTTAAATCCTGAATCTTAACATATGTGTAGGTTCAAGTTTTAGAGCTCTAAAGTGCAGCTATCATGTTAGGAACATGTTAGGAATTGACAGTAACACTGAGCACGCAGTTCAAATCTTTATTTTTTACCACTCGCTGCATTCTTGATATTCATGAATTCAGCAGGTTAATGACTGTCTGCAGCATTAATCTCATATTTCCATCTAATGTGTTGAATTTGACTGTTTTATTTGATGTTCTTTATGATCTCTAGCACCAGTTCATCTGTAGGCCATGCTCAGTCCATCCATTTAGTGAAATGAGTGAATGATGTTTAAAGGTTTCAGGTTTCAGAGCTCGTCACAGCACAGAAAAAGCTTTAGTGAAGGTTACAAATGATCTTTTTATGGCCTCTGACAGTGGACTCATCTCTGTGCTTGTCCTGCTAGACCTCAGTGCAGCATTCGATACTGTTGACCATAATATCCTATTAGAGCAATTAGAACATGCTGTAGGTATTACAGGTACTGTGCTGCAGTGGTTTCTATCATATCTATCTAATAGACTCCTGTTTGTGCATGTAAATGGAGAGTCCTCTTCACACACTGAGGTTAATTATGGAGTTCCACAGGGTTCAGTGCTAGGACCAATTCTGTTTACATTATACATGCTTCCCTTAGGCAGCATCATTAGAAGACATAGCATAAATTTTCACTGCTATGCCGATGACACCCAGCTCTATCTGTCCATGAAGCCAGATAACACACACCAATGAGTTAAACTGCAGGAATGTCTTAAAGACATAAAGACCTGGATGGCCGCTAACTTTCTGCTTCTTAATTCAGATAAAACTGAGGTTATTGTACTCGGCCCTGAAATCTTAGAAATATGGTATCTAACCAGATTCTTACTCTGGATGGCATTACCTTGGCCTCCAGTAACGCTGTGAGGAACCTTGGAGTCATTTTTGACCAGGACATGTCCTTCAATGCACATATTAAACAAATATGTAAGACTGCTTTCTTCCATTTGCGCAAAATCTCTAAAATTAGAAATATCCTGTCTCAGAGTGACGCTGAAAAACTAGTTCATGCATTTATTACCTCCAGGCTGGACGACTGTAATTCATTATTATCAGGATGTCCAAAAAACTCCCTGAAAAGCCTTCAGCTAATCCAAAATGCTGCAGCAAGAGTCCTGACAGGGACTAGAAAGAGAGAGCAGATTTCTACTGTTTTGTATTCCCTTCATTGGCTTCCTGTTAAATCCAGAATTGAATTCAAAATCCTGCTCCTCACATACAAGGTCTTAAATAATCAGGCCCCATCTTATCTTAATGACCTTGTAGTACCATATCACCCTATTAGAGCACTTCGCTCTCGCTCTGCAGGCCTACTTGTTGTTCCTAGAGTATTTAAAAGTAGAATGGGAGGCAGAGCCTTCAGTTTTCAGGCCCCTCTTCTGTGGAACCAGCTTCCAGTTTGGATTCGGGAGACAGACACTATCTCTACTTTCAAGATTAGGCTTAAAACTTTCCTTTTTGCTAAAGCATATAGTTAGGGCTGGACCAGGTGATCCTGAATCCTCCCTTGGTTATGCTGCAATAGACGTAGGCTGCCGGGGGATTCCCATGATGCATTGAGTTTTTCCCTTCCAGTCACCTTTCTCACTCACTATGTATTAATAGACCTCTCTGCATTGAATCATATCTGTTATTAACCTCTGTCTCTCTTCCACAGCATGTCTTTTATCCTGTCTTCCTTCTCTCACCCCAACCGGTCGCAGCAGATGGCCGCCCCTCCCTGAGCCTGGTTCTGCTGGAGGTTTCTTCCTGTTAAAAGGGAGTTTTTCCTTCCCACTGTCACCAAAGTGCTTGCTCATAGGGGGTCATATGATTGTTGGGTTTTTCTCTGTATCTATGAAGCGCCTTGAGGCGACTTTTGTTGTGATTTGGCGCTATATAAATAAAATTGAATTGAATTGAATTGAATTGAAAGGTCTCCTTGTTATGTGAGCGTGCACAGATCATGAAGCAGAAAGCCTGAGTTAACAGATAAATGATCTGTTAACCCAGGCTTGGGGCTTTCTCTCTAATATTGTTGGCTGTTACCATACATTGTTAAACAACATGAGATGACTTTAGTTGTGTGTACAGTATTGTCAGTTGTAAAGTTAGATTAAACTGAATTGATGTAAATGGATAGGTGTTATTGTATATGACAAAGAGAAAATGATTGTTGACAGATGGATTGTTGTTTTGTGTGTCTGCAGTCTGTCAGGCTGTCTGATCACAGAGGAAGGCTGTACTTCTCTGGCCTCAGCTCTGAGCTCCAACCCCTCCCATCTGAGAGAGCTGGACCTAAGCTACAATCATCCAGGAGACTCAGGATTGAAGCTGCTGTCGGCTGGACTGAAGGAACCAGGCTGGAGACTGGACACTCTCAGGTATGGAGAGAGTGTCTGATAGAGGAGGAAAAGCTGGAAACATTTCCTGTGTCCTTCACTCACTTCTTGTTTGTTCATAACACATGAACTGATCAATAAGAGATATTCCTGTAGGAGATGTCCATGGAGCACTTCTCCGGGAACAACTTGTAGATATCTCAGTACATTTAGTATTCATCTTTCTATAGAAAGGGTATTAAAATAAGCACTGAATAAAAATAAACAGTGAAAACTGTCAGCTTAGCTTAATCAAAATAAAAATAAAGAAAAAATCATTATTTTACAATCAGAGCTGTGGAAGAAGCTGACAAATAGAGGGAGATGCTTCTCTGCACTTAAACCATACCATACCATAATTTATTTATATAGCACATGGCTGACCAAAGTGCTGTACAGCAGAAATATAATAAATACAATAAGAATAATAAATACAATAAATAAATAACAATAAAATAACAGTGTCAGTGACCCACTAAATCAAAGGCCAGGCAATAAAGTTGAGTTTTTAATCTGGATTTAAAAACCACCACTGATGTAGACTGCCTAATGTGAAGAGGAGGATCGTTCCAAAGATTCGGGGTCCACAATAGAGAAAGCTTGGTCTCCTCTAAGGTTTAGCCATGAGAGCAACAGCTTCTAAGCCATAGGTGTCAAACTCTGGCCCGCGGGCCAAATTTGGCCCGCAGCCTAATTACATTTGGCCCGCGAAGCCATACCTAATTACTATTAGAGCTGGCCTACTGGTATTTTACAGCTAATATATATATTGTTTAGTATTAAGCTTTGCTTGTTCCATATTCAGTTTTTCAGCAAAACGTGTTTGAGTCCATAAGAAGAGATTCATTCTTATATCTGGAGGAATAAATATATTTCAATAAATATTAACTTTAGCCCGCGACTTTGTTCCAGTTTTGAATTTTGGCCCACTGTGTATTTGAGTTTGACACCCCTGTTCTAAGCTGACCGGAGTAAGCGAGGTGGGATATAGGGCGTCAGCAGATCGCACAAATATACAGGTGCCAGACAATTTACGGATTTAAAAAACAGGAAAAGAATTTTAAAATAGATCCTAAATTCAATTGGAAGCCAGTGTAAGGAGGCCAGAAGTGGAGTATTAATCTCAAATTTTCTTTACCAGTTTACCACTTTTACCAATTTTCTTTTAAAAACTGTGCCGCAACAGTTTCAGGTGTGACCGAGTGCCCTGGCCAACCCCCATTAAAAGGAGTTGCAGTAATCCAAGCGTAAGGTTATCAAAGCATTGTTGACAGTTTCGAAGTCATGCCTGTAAAGAAAAGACTCAACCTTCGACAGATGTCTGAGGTGATAGAATGAAGATATCACCACCCCGTGGCCATCAAATCATAGAGCAGTGTAAATTGGGACTGAATAAATCCATGATTTAACATCAGACAATCAAGCAGGAGTCCAATCGAATAAAATGACAGTAAACAGCATCCTCGACATGCAAGTTACAGAAAGAAAATCCATATGATATCACCAAGTCCAATGTGTGACCTTGTTCTTGAGTGGTGCCCTTAACAGACTGAACAAGATTAAAAGAGTTCACTAAGTCCATGAAGTCCTTACCAGGGGCTTCTCTGGGCAAACGACGTGAATATTAAAATCACAAAGTAAAAGGAGATGGTCATACCGTGATGCACAGTCAGCAAGAAAGTCCAAAAAAAAAAAAAAAAAAACTCAGATAAAAAAATCCTGATATGTTATATATCACTGAGTTACAGAAGAATCAGAAAGAAAGGAGGCAGTTATGACTGTTGGCTTGGATACAATGATCAGTCCTGGTGTCTAAACTGCTCCTCCTTTCAGGGTGGAGCCTGCTGGAGTCCGATGGTTGAGACCAGGTCTGAGGAAGTGTAAGTGTGCTTTTAACGTGATTCATGAAAACAAAGCAGCACACATTCAACCATCTTCATCATTCTGATGTCAGGAGCCATCATCAAAGTGTCAATCAATGAACAGATGATGGATCAATAACTGCAGCTGGATTGTGTTTGTTCTCTCCATCAGATTCCTGTCAACTCACAATCGACACAAACACAGTGAACACAAAGCTCCAACTGTCTGACAACAACAGGAATGTGACATGTGTGGAGGAGGTTCAGTCATATCCTGATCATCCAGACAGATTTGATAGTTGGGAACAGCTACTGTGTAGAAATGATCTGACTGGTCGCTGTTACTGGGAGGTCGAGTGGAGAGGAAGGGTTGATATATCAGTGAGTTACAGAACAATCAGAAGGAAAGGAGGCAGTTATGACTGTGTGTTTGGATACAATAATCAGTCCTGGTGTCTAAACTGCTCTGGGGATGGTCCACAATTTGCCAGGCATAATAGTATGAAAGGACGCATCTCCTCCATCTCCTCCTCCTCTGTCTCTAACAGAGCAGCAGTGTATGTGGACTGTCCTGCTGGCACTCTGTCCTTCTACAGAGTCTCCTCTGACACTCTGATCCACCTCCACACCTTCAACACCACATTCACTCAAACTCTTTATCCTGGGTTTTGGTTCTATCCTGGTTCCTCAGTGTCTCTGTGCTGAGTGGAGTGTAAAGAGTGTCCTCCTGTTAGAGAAACACTCTGACTGTTGAACAGATAGTTCAGTCTGTACATGTCTGTCTCTTTCACTCACAAACACGTTTTCAGATTCATGGATTCAATCAGTTGATGTTTGAAACTGTTTTAAATGATTCCTTGTAAACTTCTTCCTCTTCAGTCCTTTAAAGATGGAAGCTCCCATTATTCCAGGATCCACATGTTGTTTTTCTGAAAATATTGGCTCAATAGTTTTGAATGCAGTTCTAAGCAGAATCTGATTGTATTGAGGGAATGCATGTAGCTTATCTAATAAACAGCAAAGGCTTCAATCCTCATTTGAAACTAGTCTTGTGTTTTTCCCATGTTGATCAAGAACATGGTGCAGGATGTTGGTAACAGCTTGGTTCTCAATCTCTTAGAAACATGTAAATATGTGTGTATAGCACTGCATATGTTGGGTATCACTTTAGTTTGTATGAAACTATTAGAAACTGATTCATTGTCTCTGTGAAGGTTCTCAGTCATCCAGGTCATCGTAGTCTAGGATGCGTGGAAAGAAAAGAGTCTGGACTATTTAAGTTGCTTGAAGGCGTTTCACCTCTCATCCGAGAAGCTTCTTCAGTTCGAGGTTAAATGGTGGAGAGTCCCAGATTTAAACCCTGTGGGAGTGTCCCCCCAGAGAGGGACAATAGACATTAATCACACTAATCACATGAGCCAAGGTGTGAAAACAGGTTGCTCACAGTGGATACGTCCACTGTGAGCCACCATCTTTGAACAGAGGTGGTGGGTTACGACAACAACTGTCTGCCATCTATAATCCAGTTCTGTGATCCCTTCCTAGATGCCTTAACGCCCACTCACACCCTGGGCGATCTGACCTCAGCAAATCACATGATAGGGTGGGGCCAGGTTTCACAATGAGCTCACCCGAAACCTTGGCTGATTGTGACCCACACCCATTTTCACGCCTTGGCTCGTGTGATTGTGATTGATTGATTATTAGTTGAAGTTCATAATGGAGTAAAAAGATGCAGTTAAAAGTTACTCAATGTATTATTTAATTTCTTTCAAATATGTAAATTTATAAACAAGGGTAAAAGAAGTCCCATTAAGACACAGGTGTCAAACTCTGGCCCACGGGCCAAATTTGGCCCGCAGCTTAATTACATTTGGCCCGCGAAGCCATACCAAATTACTATTAGAGCTGGCCTACTGGTATTATACAGCTAATATATATATCGTTTAGTATTAACCTTTGCTTGTTCCATATTCAGTTTTTCAGCGAAATTTGTTTGAGTCCATAAGAAAAGATTCATTCTTATATCTGGAGGAAGATTTTTTTTCCAATAAATATTAATGTTAGACCGCGACTTTGTTCCAGTTTTGAATTTTGGCCCACTGTGTATTTGAGTTTGACACCCCTGCATTAAGAGATGTAATGTAACACAGGCTAAAACAGTTAAAAGAGTTCATGACTATGTTCAACCGGATAACAATCCTTAATGTGACTACAACCTGTGTAAAATTCAATCTGTGATCTACTTGTCGAGCCTGGGGAATAATCCTTGTGATTCAGTGATCATGATTGATTCGTTATGCCTGACGTTGCGGGAGGGGGAGCTCTTGCCACGATGCCTCATTTGCAATGAAGCTGCTGAAAGAGAAGCATCATGTCTGAGCATCATCATTGACTTATCCCCTTTTCAGGTAAGAATTGAGCAATTCTGCTTTTGAACTTTACAAATATGTATGTTGAGCTGTACTGACCGTGTTTCCAAATGTACCAAGAGGGTACTAGGAATATTTAGATGATTTGTGTTAACTGTGTTGTCAGGATAAGCTATAAGCAGCAAGCTAAGCTAAGCCCTCTGTTGGTGGCTAGTATGGAGCACTATTGTGCCAGACTGTGTATGAAACATACAGCATTGTGTGCATTTTGCATTTGATCTGGACAAAGAACATGTTTATTTTGTGTGAAGGGACAAATCAACATCAAACTCAACACAACATCAAACTTTATTTATAGAGCACATTTAAAAACCAGCGGTATACCAAAGTGCTTAACATAAAAGACAGAAAAGTAACATGAGTATTATAAGGCCTCAGCAAAGTATCAAATATACTCAGAGGTCATTGCCACTAATACACAGGGGTAGTATAAAATGCATATTAGTATTTTTATATGAATATTTTGTTTATTTTCTATACATTTAAGTTTAATGATCTAAGTTTGCTTATTGATTCATAAGCTGTTTTTGTAAATTCTTACATTCAATTTATTCTGTAACTTAAAGGAAAGGAAAGAAGACGGTCTTGAGATATATTGTCTTACAACTAACAGAGACTGTACATCGTTGTTAAGATTTTAATACTTTTGTATGTATGTTTATATTTCTGAGTCATTCGCAATGAAGCTGCTGAAAGAGAAGCATCATGTCTGAGTGTCATCATTGACTTATCCCCTTTTCAGGGTGTAACATGATTAGGTAGGGGGTCATCAGAATCAGAATCAGAATCAGAAAGGGTTTTATTGCCAAATGTTGAGCAGGTTTACAACATCAGGAAATTGCTGCGGTGCTTCAGTGCAAACATACTGTCATCAGGGGGTCGTTTTGTCCCTCTTTGGGGGTATACTCCACCATTTGACCTTAGAACTGAAGAAGAGGTGAAACGTCTTCAAGCAACTTAGAGAAGTCCAGACGCTTTTCTTTCCAAGCTCCTTAGACAAGGTTGAAAATGGTTTATCTTTTCATTCTTTCCTAACCTGGAAGCAACATGAGGCAGCTCGTGTATCAATGTTACCAAACGAAGGCGTCTAGCCTGGATATCAGCTGTGAAATGAGCTGATATCCAGTTCTCTTCCATCTCCAAATATCTGTTGGTGCTCCAGACATTTTCATTCCGGTAAGTTCTAAATATGTTCATATCACTCTTTATAGCCTAATAGTTTTATTTTCGATGTGCTCTGAGGTCATAGCAAATTAGAACAAACATCCTAATGAGTGATTTTGCAGAACTACCTTCTATTTATAGAGTTGCTAATTATTTGGCATTATTGCAGCAAACCAGCCTATGGAATGGATGAAACACACCGTGACTGGGTTCCAGCGCTACACAAGCTCCTTAGACCAAGCTGATTCTGTCACGGTCTGGGTGGCAGACCGTGGGGGATGTTGGAGAAAAGGACCCAAACGCTGGACTTATTGGAATGAGCAGTGGGTTTATTTACAGTGAGGTAAATGTACACCACACAATAAATCTCCAAAGTGCTCCCTCGACTCCCGTGACGTGTCTTCTCCTAAGTGCTGGTATTTCGTGCTCTCTGCCCCTGTGCCTTCGCACACCCCGTGTGTCTTGCAGTCCTGTGTTCCGCTGTCCTCCTGAGGAAAAACAACAGACACAGCCGTTATGGCACCAACTCCAGCAGGCATACACTGAACCACACTTTAAACACTGACATGGAGTCTAACTCAACGATCCTGCGCCGGAGGAAGCTCCATCGCTCTGTTAAGTAGCTCCCTCGACGAGCCTGATCAGAAGCAGGTGTGTGAGAACCTAGGTGTGACCGGCAGCCGGCAGGGCCACGCCCATCAGCCCTGCAGGTGGCTGTCCTTCGTCCTTCAGCCACACCCGCAGACACCCACACCTACACACACACCAGCATGGAACACAAGAGCACAGTGCAGCAAACATACATCCAATACAATAATAACAATAATAATAACAATAACAATAATAATAATGGTCCACACTGTTCACGGAACCAGGTCCGTGACAGATTCATTGTTTTTCATGCAGCTCTAATTTGATAAAACACTGCATCAAAAACAAAGAGAAAGTGATGTCACATCCGTTTATGTCCACACAATTAGAAGAATAATTTGGACATGTGTGAAGAACTCTAACCAAGAGAGCAAACCAAAACAAGAAAGCAATGTCAAACAGATCCTTCCAACAGACAATTTCCATGACTGGAACTGTTCAATCTAAAAATCCTACATTTGTATGGGTCACAAGCACATCAGCAGCAGTCATTATTTGAATCCCTTTAAATGTGTTGTTTGATTGAATAAGTCATATTAAACAGTGATTTAGATCAATAATATAATACTTTAGTGTTGTTAGCTTCATTGGAAACTTGCACACAGCTGTGAATGTGGGAGTGAGTGTGAATGGTTGTCTGTGTCTACGTGTCAGCCCTGCCACAGACTGGCCACCTGTCCAGGGTGGACCCCGCCTCTCGCCCTAACACAGCCTGGATAGGCTCCACCCCCCACGACCCTGATAAGGATAAGCAGAAGTGACTGGATGGATGGATATAACAAGGTTATAAGAAACATGGAACATGACAAGGTGCTGTAGTCCAGTCTATGTTGTGTCACAACAGAGACTGGACGTACGGCACCTTGGTCCAGGTTCCATGTGTTCTTATACCGTGTTATAGCCATCCATCCAGTCACTTCTGCTTATAACTTATCAGGGTCGTGGGGAGTGGAGCCTATCCAGGCTGTGTTAGGGCGAGAGGCTGGGTCCACCCTGGACAGGTGGCCAGTCTGTGGCGAGGCTGACACGTAGACACAGACACCAGTCACACTCACTCCCACATTCACGCTGTGTGCAAGTTTCCAATGAAGCTAACAAAAGCTAAAGGTATTATATTATTGATCTAAATCACGTGTTGTAATATGACTTATTCAATTACAAAAACAACATTTAAGGGATTCAATAGATGACTGCTGCTAGATGTGCTTGTGAACAAATACAAATGTAGGATTTTTAGATGGAACAGTGCCAGTCATGGAAATTGTCTGTTGGAAGGATTGGTTGACATTGCTATCTTGGTTGGTTGGCTCCCTTGGGTAGAGTGCTTCACACATGTCCAAATTATTCGTCTATTGTGTGGACATAACGGATGGGACATCACTTCTCTGTGTTGTTGATGCAGTGTTTTATCAAAAGTAGAGCTGCATGAAAGAACATGAATCTGTCACGGACCTGGTTCCGTGAACAGTGTGGACGGGCATTATTATTATTATTATTGTAATGAGGATTGTTATTATTGTATTGGATGTATGTTTTGCTGCAGCTGTGCTCTTGTGTTCATGCTGGTGTGTGGGTAGGTGTGGGGTGTGCGGGTGTGGCTGAGGAACGAAGGACACCACATGCAAGTAGGGGGGGGGGGGGGGGGGGGGGGGGGGGGGGGGGGGGGGGGGGGCTGATGGGACGTGGCCCTGCCGGCTGCCGGTCACACCTAGGTTCTCACAGCACCTGCGTCTGATCAGGCTAGTCGAGGGAGCTCGTAACAGAGCGATGGAAGCTGCCTCGGCGCAGGATCGTTGGTGAGACTCCATGTCAGTGTTAAAGTAGGGGTTCTTGTAGGCCGGCTGGAGTTGGTGCCATAACGCTGTGTCTGTTGTGTTTCCCTCAGGAGACAGCAGGAACACAGGACTGGCCAAGGACACACGGGGTGTGGGCGAAGGCACAGGGGCAAGAGCACGAAATACCAGCACTTAGGAGAAGACACGTCACGGGAGTCGAGGGAGCACTTTGGAGATTTAGTGTGGTGGTGTACATTTACCTCACTGTAAATTAACCCAACTGCTCATTCCAATAAGTCCAGCGTTTGGGTCCGTTTTTCTCCAACATCCCCCACGGTCTGCACCCAGGCGGTAGACCGTGACAGAATCAGCTTGGTCCTAGAGCGGTGTAGCGCTGGAACCCAGTACACAGGTGTGTTTCATCCAGTTCCAGAGGCTGGTTGGCTGGCAATAATGCCAAATAATTACAACTCTGATAATAGAGAGGTGTTTCTGCAAAATACCCTCATTCGGATGTTTGTTCTAATTTGCTATGGACCTCCGCGCACCTCGAACACTAACACTGAATTACGGCTATAAAGAGTGAGATGACCATATTTAGAACTGTCCCGGAAATGAAAATGTCTGAGCACCAACAGATATTTGAGATGGAAAGAGAACTGGGATATCAGCTCAAGGTCCACAGCTGATATCCAGGCTAGACGCCTTCGTTTGTAAGCTTGATACACGAGCTGCCTCATGTGGCTTCCAGGTGAGGAAAGAAATGAAAAGATAACCAGTTTCAACCTTGTCTAAGGAGCTTGGAAAGGAAAAGCGTCTGGCTTCGCTAAGTTGCTTGAAGACGTTTCAACTCTCTTCAGTGCGAAGGCAAATGTGGGAGTATACCCCCAAAGAGGACGAAAACGACCCCCGGATGACATAAATGTGTGCCACTGAAGCCCGCAGCAATTTCCTGAATGTGGTAAACCTCTCAACATTTGGCAATAAAACGCCGTTCTGATTCTGATTCTGATTCTGATGACACCGCCTACCTAATCATGTTACACCCGGAAAAGGGGATAAGTCAATGATGACAGCTAAAGACATGAGGCTTCTCTTGCAAGCAGCTCATTGCGATGACTCGTAAAAAAGAAGAAATAAAACATACATACAAAATGGATTAAAATCTTAACAACGTGTGGACAGTCGCTGTTAGGTGTAAGACAATATATCTCAAGACCGTCTTCTTTCCTTTCCTGGAAGTTCAGAATAAATTGAATGTAAAATTATACAAAAACGCTGATGGGATCATAAGCAAACTTAGATCATTAAAGCTAAATGGATAGAAAAATAAACAAAATATTCATAGAAAAATACTAATATGCATTTTATACTACCCCTGTGTATGGTGGCAAATGACCTCTGAGTAATATTTGATACTGTGCTGAGCGCTTATAAGACTGCAGTGTTACTTTTCTGTCTTTTAGATGTTAAGCACTTATGGATACACGCTGGTTTTTAGAATGTTGTCTATAAATAAAGTTTGATGTTTGTGTTGAGTTTGTGTTATTTGTCCCTTCACACAAAATAAACATGTTCTTTGTCCAGATCAAGCAATGCAAATGCACACAATGCTGTATGTTTTCATACACAAGTCGGGCACAATAGTGCGCGCCATACTAGCCACCAACAGAGGGCTTGCTTAGCTTGCTGCTTATAGCTTATCCCAGGGGAAGAAAAAGAGGGGGGGGGGAGAGGGGAGGGGGAAGGGGGGGGGGGGGGGGGGGGGGGGGGGGTGACAACACAGTTAACACAAATCATCTAAATAGTCTAGTACCCTCTTGGGAAATTTGGAAACACGGTCAAGTAACAGCTGCAACATACATATTTCAAAGTTCAAAAGGCAGAAATTGCTCAATTCTTACCTGAAAGGGAATCAATGATGATGCTTCAGACATGAATGGCAGTATCTTTCAGGGCAGCTTCATTGACAAATGAGGCATCGTGGGCAAGAGCTCCCACCTCCCAGGCAACGTCAGGCATAAAGAATCCAATCATGAGTCAGGAATCACGGATTATTCCCCAGGCTCGACAAGTTAGATCACAGATTGATTTACACAGGTTAGTAGTCACATTAAGGATTGGTACGGTTGAACATAGGGTCATGAACTCTTTTAACTGTTTTGCCTGGTTACAATGACAACCCCTCTCTTGCAGGGGTGTCAAACTCAAATACACAGTGGGCCAAATTCAACTGGAAACAAAGGCGCGGTCTAACATTAAGATTGTTTTGTGGGAAAAAAAAAAAAAGCTTCCTACCAATATAAGAATGGAAATCTGTTCTTATGGACTCAAACAAATTTCTCTGAAAACACTGAATATGGAACAAGCAAAGGTTAATACGAAACGAGATATATCTTAAGCTGTATAATAGCCAGTAGGCCAGCTCTAATAGTAATTTGGGGAGGGCTTCGGGGTGCCAAATGTAATTAAGCTGCGGCCAAATTGGCCCGTGGCCAGAGTTTGGACACCTGTGTCTTAAATGGAATTCTTGTACCCCCGTGTGTATAAATTTACATATTTGAAAGAAATTAAAATAATACATTGAGTAACTTTTAACTGCGATCTTTTTACTCATTATGAACTTCAACTATAATCAATCAAGTCACAATCACACGAGGCAAGGCTGAAAATGGGGTGTGGGTCACAATCGCGCAAGGTTTCGGTGAGCTCAGTGTGGAAAACCTGGCCCCACCCTAGCATGTATTTGGGGCTGAAGGTCCGATCGCCACAGGTGGAGAGTGGGCGTTAAGGAATTCTAGGAAGGGATCACAGAACGGGATTATAGATGGCAGACAGTTGTTGTCGTAACCCACCAACCTGTTTCAAAGATGGTGGATCAACAGTGGACGTATAACACTGTGAGCACCTGTTTTTCACACCTTGGCTCATGTGATTAGTGTGATTAATGTTCTATGTCCGATCTCTGGGGGGGACACTCCCACAGGGTTTAAATTGGGACTATCCACCGTTTAAACGCGAACTGAAGGAAGCTTCTCGGAATGAGAGGTGAACGGCCTTCAGCAACTTAAATAGTCCAGACTCTTTTCTTTCCACGCATCCTAGACTACGATGACCTGGATGACTGAGAACCTTCACAGAGACAATGAATCAGTTTCTAATAGTTTCATACAAACTAAAGTGATACCCAACATATGCAGTGCTATACACACATATTTACATGTTTCTAAGAGATTGAGAACCAAGCTGTTACCAACATCCTGCACCATGTTCTTGATCAACATTGGAAAAACACAAGACTACTTTCAAAATGAGGATTGAAGCCTTTGCTGTTTATTAGATAAGCTACATGCATTCCCTCAATACAATCAGATTCTGCTTAGAACTGCATTCAAAACTATTGAGCCAATATTTTCAGAAAAAACAACATGTGGATCCTGGAATAATGGGAGCTTCCATCTTTAAAGGACTGAAGAGGAAGAAGTTTACAAGGAATCATTTAAAACAGTTTCAAACATCAACTGATTGAATCCATGAATCTGAAAACGTGTTTGTGAGTGAAAGAGACAGACATGTACAGACTGAACTATCTGTTCAACAGTCAGAGTGTTTCTCTAACAGGAGGACACTCTTTACACTCCACTCAGCACAGAGTCACTGAGGAACCAGGATAGAACCAAAACCCAGGATAAAGAGTTTGAGTGAATGTGGTGTTGAAGGTGTGGAGGTGGATCAGAGTGTCAGAGGAGACTCTGTAGAAGGACAGTAGTGCCAGCAGGACAGTCCACATACACTGCTGCTCTGTTAGAGACAGAGGAGGAGGAGATGGAGGAGATGCGTCCTTTCATACTATTATGCCTGGCAAATTGTGGACCATCCCCAGAGCAGTTTAGACACCAGGACTGATTATTGTATCCAAACACACAGTCATAACTGCCTCCTTTCCTTCTGATTGTTCTGTAACTCACTGATATATCAACCCTTCCTCTCCACTCGACCTCCCAGTAACAGCGACCAGTCAGATCATTTCTACACAGTAGCTGTTCCCAACTATCAAATCTGTCTGGATGATCAGGATATGACTGAACCTCCTCCACACATGTCACATTCCTGTTGTTGTCAGACAGTTGGAGCTTTGTGTTCACTGTGTTTGTGTCGATTGTGAGTTGACAGGAATCTGATGGAGAGAACAAACACAATCCAGCTGCAGTTATTGATCCATCATCTGTTCATTGATTGACACTTTGATGATGGCTCCTGACATCAGAATGATGAAGATGGTTGAATGTGTGCTGCTTTGTTTTCATGAATCACGTTAAAAGCACACTTACACTTCCTCAGACCTGGTCTCAACCATCGGACTCCAGCAGGCTCCACCCTGAAAGGAGGAGCAGTTTAGACACCAGGACTGATCATTGTATCCAAGCCAACAGTCATAACTGCCTCCTTTCTTTCTGATTCTTCTGTAACTCAGTGATATATAACATATCAGGATTTTTTTATCTGAGTTTTTTTTTTTTTTTTTTTGGACTTTCTTGCTGACTGTGCATCACGGTATGACCATCTCCTTTTACTTTGTGATTTTAATATTCACGTCGTTTGCCCAGAGAAGCCCCTGGTAAGGACTTCATGGACTTAGTGAACTCTTTTAATCTTGTTCAGTCTGTTAAGGGCACCACTCAAGAACAAGGTCACACATTGGACTTGGTGATATCATATGGATTTTCTTTCTGTAACTTGCATGTCGAGGATGCTGTTTACTGTCATTTTATTCGATTGGACTCCTGCTTGATTGTCTGATGTTAAATCATGGATTTATTCAGTCCCAATTTACACTGCTCTATGATTTGATGGCCACGGGGTGGTGATATCTTCATTCTATCACCTCAGACATCTGTCGAAGGTTGAGTCTTTTCTTTACAGGCATGACTTCGAAACTGTCAACAATGCTTTGATAACCTTACGCTTGGATTACTGCAACTCCTTTTAATGGGGGTTGGCCAGGGCACTCGGTCACACCTGAAACTGTTGCGGCACAGTTTTTAAAAGAAAATTGGTAAAAGTGGTAAACTGGTAAAGAAAATTTGAGATTAATACTCCACTTCTGGCCTCCTTACACTGGCTTCCAATTGAATTTAGGATCTATTTTAAAATTCTTTTCCTGTTTTTTAAATCCGTAAATTGTCTGGCACCTGTATATTTGTGCGATCTGCTGACGCCCTATATCCCACCTCGCTTACTCCGGTCAGCTTAGAACAGGGGTGTCAAACTCAAATACACAGTGGGCCAAAATTCAAAACTGGAACAAAGTCGCGGGCTAAAGTTAATATTTATTGAAATATATTTATTCCTCCAGATATAAGAATGAATCTCTTCTTATGGACTCAAACACGTTTTGCTGAAAAACTGAATATGGAACAAGCAAAGCTTAATACTAAACAATATATATATTAGCTGTAAAATACCAGTAGGCCAGCTCTAATAGTAATTAGGTATGGCTTCGCGGGCCAAATGTAATTAGGCTGCGGGCCAAATTTGGCCCGCGGGCCAGAGTTTGACACCTATGGCTTAGAAGCTGTTGCTCTCATGGCTAAACCTTAGAGGAGACCAAGCTTTCTCTATTGTGGACCCCGAATCTTTGGAACGATCCTCCTCTTCACATTAGGCAGTCTACATCAGTGGTGGTTTTTAAATCCAGATTAAAAACTCAACTTTATTGCCTGGCCTTTGATTTAGTGGGTCACTGACACTGTTATTTTATTGTTATTTATTTATTGTATTTATTATTCTTATTGTATTTATTATATTTCTGCTGTACAGCACTTTGGTCAGCCATGTGCTATATAAATAAATTATGGTATGGTATGGTTTTAAGTGCAGAGAAGCATCTCCCTCTATTTGTCAGCTTCTTCCACAGCTCTGATTGTAAAATAATGATTTTTTCTTTATTTTTATTTTGATTAAGCTAAGCTGACAGTTTTCACTGTTTATTTTTATTCAGTGCTTATTTTAATACCCTTTCTATAGAAAGATGAATACTAAATGTACTGAGATATCTACAAGTTGTTCCCGGAGAAGTGCTCCATGGACATCTCCTACAGGAATATCTCTTATTGATCAGTTCATGTGTTATGAACAAACAAGAAGTGAGTGAAGGACACAGGAAATGTTTCCAGCTTTTCCTCCTCTATCAGACACTCTCTCCATACCTGAGAGTGTCCAGTCTCCAGCCTGGTTCCTTCAGTCCAGCCGACAGCAGCTTCAATCCTGAGTCTCCTGGATGATTGTAGCTTAGGTCCAGCTCTCTCAGATGGGAGGGGTTGGAGCTCAGAGCTGAGGCCAGAGAAGTACAGCCTTCCTCTGTGATCAGACAGCCTGACAGACTGCAGACACACAAAACAACAATCCATCTGTCAACAATCATTTTCTCTTTGTCATATACAATAACACCTATCCATTTACATCAATTCAGTTTAATCTAACTTTACAACTGACAATACTGTACACACAACTAAAGTCATCTCATGTTGTTTAACAATGTATGGTAACAGCCAACAATATTAGAGAGAAAGCCCCAAGCCTGGGTTAACAGATCATTTATCTGTTAACTCAGGCTTTCTGCTTCATGATCTGTGCACGCTCACATAACAAGGAGACCTTTCAATTCAATTCAATTCAATTCAATTTTATTTATATAGCGCCAAATCACAACAAAAGTCGCCTCAAGGCGCTTCATAGATACAGAGAAAAACCCAACAATCATATGACCCCCTATGAGCAAGCACTTTGGTGACAGTGGGAAGGAAAAACTCCCTTTTAACAGGAAGAAACCTCCAGCAGAACCAGGCTCAGGGAGGGGCGGCCATCTGCTGCGACCGGTTGGGGTGAGAGAAGGAAGACAGGATAAAAGACATGCTGTGGAAGAGAGACAGAGGTTAATAACAGATATGATTCAATGCAGAGAGGTCTATTAATACATAGTGAGTGAGAAAGGTGACTGGAAGGGAAAAACTCAATGCATCATGGGAATCCCCCGGCAGCCTACGTCTATTGCAGCATAACCAAGGGAGGATTCAGGATCACCTGGTCCAGCCCTAACTATATGCTTTAGCAAAAAGGAAAGTTTTAAGCCTAATCTTGAAAGTAGAGATAGTGTCTGTCTCCCGAATCCAAACTGGAAGCTGGTTCCACAGAAGAGGGGCCTGAAAACTGAAGGCTCTGCCTCCCATTCTACTTTTAAATACTCTAGGAACAACAAGTAGGCCTGCAGAGCGAGAGCGAAGTGCTCTAATAGGGTGATATGGTACTACAAGGTCATTAAGATAAGATGGGGCCTGATTATTTAAGACCTTGTATGTGAGGAGCAGGATTTTGAATTCAATTCTGGATTTAACAGGAAGCCAATGAAGGGAATACAAAACAGTAGAAATCTGCTCTCTCTTTCTAGTCCCTGTCAGGACTCTTGCTGCAGCATTTTGGATTAGCTGAAGGCTTTTCAGGGAGTTTTTTGGACATCCTGATAATAATGAATTACAGTCGTCCAGCCTGGAGGTAATAAATGCATGAACTAGTTTTTCAGCGTCACTCTGAGACAGGATATTTCTAATTTTAGAGATGTTGCGCAAATGGAAGAAAGCAGTCTTACATATTTGTTTAATATGTGCATTGAAGGACATGTCCTGGTCAAAAATGACTCCAAGGTTCCTCACAGCGTTACTGGAGGCCAAGGTAATGCCATCCAGAGTAAGAATCTGGTTAGATACCATATTTCTAAGATTTTCAGGGCCGAGTACAATAACCTCAGTTTTATCTGAATTAAGAAGCAGAAAGTTAGCGGCCATCCAGGTCTTTATGTCTTTAAGACATTCCTGCAGTTTAACTCATTGGTGTGTGTTATCTGGCTTCATGGACAGATAGAGCTGGGTGTCATCGGCATAGCAGTGAAAATTTATGCTATGTCTTCTAATGATGCTGCCTAAGGGAAGCATGTATAATGTAAACAGAATTGGTCCTAGCACTGAACCCTGTGGAACTCCATAATTAACCTCAGTGTGTGAAGAGGACTCTCCATTTACATGCACAAACAGGAGTCTATTAGATAGATATGATAGAAACCACTGCAGCACAGTACCTGTAATACCTACAGCATGTTCTAATTGCTCTAATAGGATATTATGGTCAACAGTATCGAATGCTGCACTGAGGTCTAGCAGGACAAGCACAGAGATGAGTCCACTGTCAGAGGCCATAAAAAGATCATTTGTAACCTTCACTAAAGCTTTTTCTGTGCTGTGACGAGCTCTGAAACCTGAAACCTTTAAACATCATTCACTCATTTCACTAAATGGATGGACTGAGCATGGCCTACAGATGAACTGGTGCTAGAGATCATAAAGAACATCAAATAAAACAGTCAAATTCAACACATTAGATGGAAATATGAGATTAATGCTGCAGACAGTCATTAACCTGCTGAATTCATTGAATATCAAGAATGCAGCGAGTGGTAAAAAATAAAGATTTGAACTGCGTGCTCAGTGTTACTGTCAATTCCTAACATGTTCCTAACATGATAGCTGCACTTTAGAGCTCTAAAACTTGAACCTACACATATGTTAAGATTCAGGATTAAGAATTTTATTGTTATATACACCGCAAAACACAAGTGGTTATGCAGAGCAATAAAATTCTTACTAATCAAGTTCCCTTCACGACTAGATATTCAACTAACTAATATACAGAATAAACTTAACTCTGAGCATAGAAAATAATAAACAAACTTATGTAGCATTTGCAGTGCAAGTAGTTAGGCAACACTGTCCCATTAGTAGATATTCAGGATATGTGATATTAATTTTTTTTTTATTGTATGAAGTTGTATTATATTGTATATAAATGTTCAAATCGCAAATTTAAAGGTCTAAGATCTTCACAGTTCAGCAATGAGTCAGTGATTCACTACCCTGATGGCCTTTGGATAGAAATTGTTTTTTCATCTGGTTGTCCTTGCTTTCACATTCCTCTAGGAGTGTGAACAGTATGTGCTGTGAGTGGGTGCGGTCTTTGATGATGTTGTGTCCCCATTTTCTGACTGAGGTGCTGTAATCGTCTTGACTTCTTTAAGTTGCTCGAAGACGTTTCACCTCTCATCCGAGAAGCTTCTTCAGTTCTAGGGTCCAATGGAGGAGAGTCCCAGATTTAAACCCTGTGGGAGTGTCCCCCCAAGAGGGACAATAGACCCCCTAATGATCCTCTACCTAATCACGAGAGCCAATGTGTGAAAACGGGTTGCTCACAGTGGATATGTCCACTGTGAGCAACCATCTTTGAACAGAGGTGGTGGGTTACGACAACAACTGTCTGCCATCTATAATCGAGTTCTGTGATCCCTTCCCAGACGCCTTAACGCCCAATCACACCCTGGGCGATCTGACCTCAGCAAATCACATGATAGGGTGGGGCTAGGTTTCACAATGAGCTCATCCGAAACCTTGGCTGATTGTGACCCACACCCATTTTCACACCTTTGCTCATGTGATTAGGTAGAGGATCATCAGGGGGTCCTTTGTCCCTCCTTGTGGGGATACTTCCACGAGGTTTAAATCTGGGACTCTCCACTATTTTACCCTGGAACTGAAGAAGCTTCTCGGATGAGAGGTGAAACGTCTTCAAGCAACCTAAAGAAGTCCAGACACTTTTCTTTTCAAGCTCCTTGGACTACGATGACCTGGATGACTGAGAACCTTCACAGACATAATCCACTCAGATGTAAATTAAAGTTCACTTCAAAAAGATAACCTGTTAATGCAGTAATATAATTAATATTTTAAATGATAATCTGTGGAAAAGTTTGAATCCTAACCTGAGAGTTTCCACTATACACTGTGAACGCTTTAGTCCAGTAGACAGAAGCTTCACTCCTGAATCCAGCAGGTCAGAGTTACTCAGGTCCAACTCTCTCAGACTAGAGGACTGGGAGCTGAGAACTGAGGACAGAACTTCGAAGCTTCTATCTGAGAGGTTACAGCCACTCAGTCTGAGAAATAAAAGACAATCAATGAAACAATACTGTAAGGTGTGTTAATAGATTGTGTAATATTAAATCCCATCTTGATAATTTTTCTTAAGGGAAAACTTAAGATACTAATCAACAACATTTTATGGATGAACTTGGATAAAATGCATTTAATTGGTTAATTCTGAAAAAACAAATTATCTTTTGATCTGACCTCAAAGTATTGAGTTCACAGTTTAAACTTTGTAGTCCAGTAAACAGAATCTTCAATCCTGAAACCTGTAGGTTTTTTATACTCAGGTCCAGCTCTCTCAGACTAGAGGACTGAGAGCTGAGAACTGAGGACAGAGCTTCACAGTTTTCCAATGAGAGTTCACAGACATTGAGTCTGAAAATAAAAACATGAACAAAGACTGTTGTTAAAGTGTGATCAGGGTTCAATAACTAATCCTGTATTTTAAAGAATCCTTATTGTCTTCTTCTGATCAGGTTAGTAAAACTCCACTTTAACACAGAAATGACTAAAAATGCTAAGAAAGAACAATGAATAAAAGTTGTTTAATTTTGTCAGTTGATAAAAACAAACAAACCAAATACAGAATACAAATTGATCTGACCTCAGAACATTCAGTTTGGCGTGTGGACTCTTCACTGAAGCAGACAGAAACTTTACTGCTGAATCATTCAGGCTGTTGGTACTCAGGTCCAGCTCTCTCAGATTACAGGACTGGGAGCTGACGACTGACAACAAATCTTTACAGCCGCTCTCTGACAGGTTACAGCTGCTCAGCCTAAAAAAAACAAAACAAAAAACAAACAAAGTGTGCTACAGTTAGTAAAGTGCTGTTGGTCTCTTTCTTAAATCTAACTTACTGTAAATTATTTAACCAGTCTCTTCCCCTTAGTTCACAGAGACACAGACAACCATTCAAACTCACACCTGCATAAAGTTTAGATCACCAGGAAACCTAATGCAATATATACACAGGCTGGTGATGGCAGCCTTACAGTTAGATATGGTTACTGACAAGAAACAGGACCTTAGAGGCAATTTCATTTATGAAGTCCACGTTTTTCCATCCATACTGGATACAATCAGGACAGTTGTATCAGAGATTTGTGTTAAAAAGAAAAACAATAGAGAGAGAGAGAGGGATTGCACTGAAGGTGAGACACAAACCAAAACTTTAATGAAATCTCTTTCTATAACCAGATTTTAAAAATTTTAAAATATTTTTAAATCTGTGGTAGCCTATTCTTCTATTCAAAACAATATTTAAAAACTAAAGGGATCACCACATATTTCCTTACAGAGCTTTGTTGGAGGCTTTGACCACTGGCAGCAGCCTCAGAAGAGCCTCCTCTGAAGAAGAGTATTTCTTCAGGTCAAACTCATCCAGATCTTCTTCTGATGACAGTAAGATGAAGACCAGAGCTGACCACTGAGCAGGAGACAGTTTATCTGTGGAGAGACTTCCTGATCTCAAGGACTGTTGGATCTCCTCCACTAGAGAACGATCATTCAGTTCATTTAGACAGTGGAACAGATTGATGCTTTTCTCTGCAGACAGATTCACACTGAGCCTCTCCTTGATATAGTGAACAGTTTTCTGATAGGTCTGTGAGCTAATTCCTGTCTGTGTCAGCAGACCTCGTAGGAGAGTCTGATTGGTCTCCAGTGAAAGACCCAGGAGGAAGCGGAGGAACAAGTCCAGGTGTCCATTTGGACTCTGTAATGCCATTTTCACAGCACTTTGGTGGAGAGATTGTAGTTTTGGTGTGTTAAATAATTTCAACAACCAGACGGTTGGTTGTTTCACTTCCAGCAGATTGAGTCCAGAGTTGATGAAGGTCAGATGGACATGAAGAGCAGCCAGAAACTCCTGAATACTCAGATGGATGAAGCAGAACACCTTGTCCTGGTACAGTCCTCTCTCCTCTTTAAAGATCTGTGTGAACACTCCTGAGTACACTGAGGCTGCTCTGATATCGATGCCACATTCTGTCAGGTCTGATTCATAGAAGATCAGGTTTCCTTTGTGCAGCTGATCAAAAGCCAGTTTTCCCAGAGACTCAATCATCTTCCTGCTCTCTGGACTCCAATGTTGAGCTGTCTCAGCTCCTCCATCATACTTGACCTTCTTCACTTTGGCCTGAACCACCAGGAAGTGGATGTACATCTCAGTCAGGGTCTTGGGCAGCTCTCCTCCCTCTCTGGTTTTCAGCACATCCTCCAGAACTGTAGCAGTGATCCAGCAGAAGACTGGGATGTGGCACATGATGTGGAGGCTTCGTGATGTCTTGATGTGGGAGATGATCCTGCTGGCCTGCTCCTCATCTCTGAATCTCTTCCTGAAGTACTTCTCCTTCTGTGGGTCAGTGAATCCTCTGACCTCTGTCACCATGGAAACACAGTCAGGAGGGATCTGATTGGCTGCTGCAGGTCGTGTGGTTATCCAGAGGCGAGCAGAGGGAAGCAGTTTCCCCCTGATGAGGTTTATCAGCAGCACATCCACTGAGGTGGACTTTCTAGGGTCAGTTAGGATTGTAGTTTTGTGGAAGTCCAGAGGAAGTCGACACTCATCCAGACCATCAAAGATGAACACAACCTGGAAGTCTTCAAAGCTGCAGATTCCTGCTTCTTTGGTTTCAGTAAAGAAGTGATGAACAAGTTCCACCAAGCTGAACTTTTCCTCTTTCAGCACATTCAGCTCTCTGAAAGTGAATGGAAATATGAACTGGATGTCCTGGTTGGCTTTGTCTTCAGCCCAGTCCAGGGTATATTTCTGTGTTAAGACAGTTTTCCCAATTCCAGCCACTCCCTTTGTCAGCACTGTTCTGATTGGTTCATCTCTTCCAGGTGAGACTTTAAAGATGTCTTCTTGTCTGATTGTTGTTTCTGGTCTGTCTGGTTTTCTGGATGCTGTTTCAATCTGTCTGACCTCATGTTCATCAGTGACCTCTGAAGTCCCTCTCTCTGTGATGTAGAGCTCTGTGTACATTTGATTCAGAAGGGTTGGGTTTCCTGCTTTAGTGATCCCCTCAAAAACACACTGGAACTTCTTTTTCAAGACAGATTTATGTTTGCAGTAACAATCTCCAGCTGGATGTTCTAAAGAACAATCGCAAAAACACAACATTAACAATCACTTCATGTTTTCATGACAGTTTCTGCCCCACTGAGAAATGACTATAACCATGTTGTCCCATCTCTTGAAAGCAACATTTATCTCTTATATAAACATTTTATTCAGCCAGCAGCTCATCTTTAGCAAAATCTTCTTACTGCTCTGCAGACAGTCAGCCAGCTCCTCCTGCTTCATTCTCCTCATGAAGTCAAGTGTGATCTTCACAAATGCCTCTCTGCTGCTCCTCTGCTCATCATCCTCCCTCTGACTCTCTAAGCATTCTGGGTAATCTGGACTCAGAGTCTTCTGGATCTTCTTCAGCTCGTTCTTCACAAAAGTGATGATGTTGTCCTCCAGCAGCTGGAACGGAATACTTTATGAATGAGCCAATCAGACTGAAATCAAGGAGCCAAACATCAGATCCATGTTGGACACACTGACGATCCACTGGTCTACAAAGAGCAGCATGGAGATGTCTTTGAACAGAATAGATGTAAAAGTAGCTGTTGTACATGTACAGACCATAAATACGGAGTCGAGGTGTGTTTGATGCTGCTGGGCAGACTGACCACTGGGAACCTCTGAGCTCTCCTGGTCATCCAATCTGATCCCACTGACTTTTCTGTAAAAAAGAAATGAGCATATTTAGCGAACGTCTGAAAATATATTTTGTGACAAATTAGCATTTTTTTCCAGCAACATAAATTCATAAGTTCAGTAAATTATTTTTTCCCCAAACATCACAGCACAAAGGCTCTATTGAGCAAACCATCCCTTTAACGTTAACTAGTAATGACTTCATGAACTTCTCCACAAATAAAATTTTTATCATTATATAAAAAATTACCAATAATCATCCCACAGATGTAATATTATCTACAGCTACTTTTAGTACCATTGATGTTAAGTTAGACTCTTTTTCTCCAATTGATCTTTCTGAGTTAACTTCCATAATTACTTCCTCCAAACCATCAACATGTCTTTTAGACAGTGTTGGGGAGTAACGGAATACATCTACCGCCGTTACGTATTTAAAATACAAAATATGAGTAACTGTATTCCGTTACAGTTACCGTTTAAAAAGGTGGAATTTAGAATACTGTTACTTTGCTGAAATAAATGGATTACACGGAGGTCTTTTCCTGTTTCATATTGTGGCGGGTCAGGTCTGGTTTTGTTTGACTGCTATGTTCTGTTGTTCCAGGCGGCAGTGTTACGGTTGCCATGGTTACAAGGCAACGCGCTCTGTCTGCGACTGTGTATTTCCTGGGTGAGAGAGCGCCTTTTTGTTGTTGTTGTTGTGCTAAGCTATGCCGAGCAGTTGGGTTAGCGGCGGTGTGTTTCTGTTGGAAAATAAATGGCTGTGCTCCCTGGAAACTCGGGGAAGCAAGACCAAACGACACCTCTGTCTCATCCTTGTCTGAGCTCACCACAATATGTTTGGCTATACCCTCTATTTTTGGTAATTCCACGCCGGTGGAAACCCAAACAAAACACGCATTAAGAAACCCTAATACCCGTGTCTCAATCTCACGTCTCATAATGACATGAAGAAATATTTTTAAAAATGATTTAATATGAAGGCAATAGGCAGAGTGTTACAGGCACAGCCCTAAAGAATGTAGCCTTATGGGCAGTGTAGTCCGTGCTGCAGGGAGAATGGACTGTCATACCCTTTATGTGTCTGCACGAGGAGAGAGAAAAAGGAGAGTGGAAAAGTACGAGTTGTCATCGAGCAGAAACGGGAGATGGAAGCATGTAAATATAATAATAACCACTGCAGCCAAGAAGAGTGCCTGACGAGCCCAGCTGTAAGTAAGCTATTAAGACTCGACTGTACCCTGTGTTCGTGTTTTCCTCCGAAACAATAAGTTCTGTTGGAGCAGCCTTTCAACGCCTCTCTCTGTCTCTTGAAAGCAAAGTTGACCCAGACAACAAAGTAAAGCTAGTTTTCAGCTACGAGCCCGACACGAACCCGACGTATTAGCCAGAGGTCCCTTTACTACGGTTCGGAGCCGCGGACCTTCAGTAATAGTAATAAATATCAAAGCAATAGTACATTCATGTGGTTGTAAAAAGCATGATAATATATTAAGTAATTCAAAGTATTCAGAATACTTTACTCTCATTGAGTAACGTAATGAAATACATTACAAAATACATTTTGGGGCATGTATTCTGTAATCTGTAGTGGAATACATTTTAAAAGTAACCTTCCCAACACTGCTTTTAGACCCCATTCCTACAAAACTGCTCAAAGAAGTCCTGCCATTAATTAATTCTTCAATCTTCAATCCTTTCAACATGTAAATTAAATTAATCAGAACGGGTTTTTTTGTATGTAATTTGTATAGTATGTAAATGTACTTGTATATTGTATATTTTTAACATGTTGAAATAAATTACCAATCAATCAATCAATCAATCAATCAATCTTAAATATGATCAACCTATCTCTAATAATCAGCTATGCACCACAGGCCTTCAAGCTGGCTGTAGTTAAACCTTTAGTCAAAAAGCCATCTCTAGACCCAGCAGTCTTAGCTAATTATAGGCCAATCTCCAACCTTCCTTTCATATCAAACATCCTTGAAAGAGTAGTTGTCAAACAGCTAACAGATCATCTGCAGAGGAATGGCTTATTTGAAGAGCTTCAGTCCGGTTTCAGAGCTCAGCACAGCACAGAAAAAGCTTTAGTGAAGGTTACAAATGATCTTCTTATGGCCTCTGACAGTGGACTCATCTCTGTGCTTGTCCTGCTAGACCTCAGTGCAGCGTTCGATACTGTCGACCATAATATCCTATTAGAGCGATTAGAACATGCTGTAGGTATTACAGGTACTGCACTGCAGTGGTTTGTATCATATCTATCTAATAGACTCCAGTTTGTTCATGTAAATGGAGAGTCCTCTTCACACACTGAGGTTAATTATGGAGTTCCACAGGGTTCAGTGCTAGGACCAATTCTGTTTACATTATACATGCTTCCCTTAGGCAGCATCATTAGAAGACATAGCATACATTTTCACTGCTATGCAGATGACACGCAGCTCTATCTGTCCATGAAGCCAGATAACACACACCAATGAGTTAACCTACAGGAATGTCTTAAAGACATAAAGACCTGGATGGCCGCTAACTTTCTGCTTCTTAATTCAGATAAAACTGAGGTTATTGTACTCGGCCCTGAAAATCTTAGAAATATGGTATCTAACCAGATTCTTACTTTGGATGGCATTACCTTGGCCTCCAGTAACACTGTGAGGAACCTTGGAGTCATTTTTGACCAGGATATGTCCTTCAACGCACATATTAAACAAATATGTAAGACTGCTTTCTTCCATTTGTGCAACATCTCTAAAGTTAGAAATATCCTGTCTCAGAGTGACACTGAAAAACTAGTTCATGCATTTATTACTTCCAGGCTGGACGACTGTAATTCATTATTATCAGGAAGTCCAAAAAACTCGCAGATGACCGCCCATCCCTGAGCCTGGTTTTGCCACAGGTTTCTTCCTGTTAAAAGGGAGTTTTTCCTTCCCACTGTTGCCAAAGTGCTTGCTCATAGGAGGTCATATGATTGTTGGGGTTTTCTCTGTATCTACTGTACAATATAAAGCACCTTGAGGCAACTTTTGTTGTGATTTGGCGCTATATAAATAAAATTGAATCGAATTGAAAGGCAATATCTCTTTCTTTTCAGTTTTCTCTGTGATCAAATCTTAGCATCACTATCATGAAACATACATTCATTCAAAATGTATGTTTCAAAATGCATGAATATTGTATGACCAGAAAAACTAATCATTGTAATGAATGGCACTCTTGTTGAGCTTACATGATAATCATTTATTCTAGGGTATGAATTGTATGGGCTCAAAATGTGGTCATAAATATTTTGTAAATCAGATTGCGTAGTTTTGAGTTTTTTGACCATGTAAACCAAAATATCTGAAAGTGTTATGTTTTTGCATAGATGAGAAATTGTGCGTGTCAAAAAAATTATACAAGTTACACATTTTTTTTGTTAAGGTCTAGTTACGGATACAAAGCAAAAAACTCTCAGCTCAACTTCCCTGGCTGTGTGTGAGTTTCAACTTATCAACTTTATAATGCCGATTGCCAGTCTTGGTAGCCGGGGATCGGTCTGCCAGGGCCTCCGCTCCTGGCTGCTGCCCGACACACGATGCACCCGACCCCTGTGATACCTCCTGCGGGTGGTGGGCCTGCAGGACGATGGGCCCATGTCCCCTTTTCAGGCTGTGCCCGGCAGGGCCCCATGGACTAAGGCCCGGCCACCAGAGGCTCGCCCTTGGGCACCCTCCCTGGGCCTGGCTCCAGGGTGGGGTCCCGGTAACCCTACCCCGGGCAGGGTAAACTGTTCCCTCGATGTTTTCTTCATAAGGGTCTTCTGAATCGCTCTTTATCTGGTTCCTCACCCAGGACCAATTTGCCATGGGAGACCCTACCAGGGGGCAAAAGCCCCTGGACAACATAGCCTCTGGGATCCCAGGGACACACAAACCCCTCCACCACGATAAGGTAGCGATTCGCGGACGTTTCAACTTTCGAGTACGAATTTTGACCAAATTTTTCTTCCTTTCATCCGATTGGTCAATGTCATGTCAATCACATATTTAACAATCCAATCAGAGAACATATGGGTTTGGCTGTCAGAGTGGCGCTGTACTGAGCTTCAGGTCCTAAAAGGGTAATACAGTTTGAAGCTGGAGGATCTCTATGTGAATATCCCATAAGACTCTTACAAGCTAGGTCCCCTAACTTTCAGTAGCTGTTGAAAGGATAAAGTTGTGGTGTATCAGTGTAAGTAAGTAAGTAAGTAAGTAAAATTTATTTATTAAGCACTTTTCACAGACAGTCACAAAGCGCTGTGCACAAATATTAAAATAAACAATACAATCAATAGACATTATACACAATGTAAAAGATCAAATGTAAATAATGTAAAAAATATAAAATATGTAGATCAACAAAAGGCTTGTTTGAACAGAAAAGTTTTTAACTGCTTTGAAAAAGAATCCACAGAGTCAAGCAAACGTAATTGTAGTGGTAAACTGTTCCACAGCCTTGGTGCCACAGACTACAAGGCTCTGTCCCCTTTTGTCTTCAGTCGTGTACAGGGCTTTATTTTTATGTTACGTACGTACAACAGTATTACAACAGACTCTGAGTCTGTGAGCGGAGATGACGAGCAGCAGTGTATTTTATAAGAAGCTTGGATAAATAATCTGGAGCCTGGCCATTTAGTGCTCTGTATGTTAAAACAAGAATTTTAAAGCGAATTCTAAACTCTATTGGGAGCCAATGTAAAGAATATAAGATGGGAGTAATGTGAACACGTTTGGTAGAACAAGTTAGTAGTCTGGCTGCTGCGTTTTGTATTGCCAAGATTTCGAATATTTGACTTGACAGATGGACAGAAAGAGGCAAGAACCTGACTAATTTTAGAATGTAGCTCAGGAGGAGCTATGATCATGGTGAGATGATGAGATGAGATAGCCTTTATTTGTCACTTGCAGGTCTTTTGCCCACAACCGAGATGACAGACCTTGCTGACCGTACATACAATACACAAACATCACATTGTGGAGACAGGTCAGGCTAGGTAGCGAGGAAAAAAACATCGAAATGTGTAACACAGAAGTAATTAAGGAAAGTATTACAATCTTCATCAGAAAGCAACAGAGCATGCTGGGTTGGAGGAGAAACAATACTGTTGATGGTATCAAATAGAACTCTGGAATAATTTTTATGACGATTTATAATATTATTGAAGTAAGAGGATCTGGCCTCTTTGACTGACTCATTATATAGGTAAAGTAGTTCTTTAAAGTCCTCACGATGGACAATCAGACCAGTGGACTTCCACAGACGCTCTGCTTATCGATAGGAGCGTCGAAGACCACGAGTCTGATTATTTAACCGTGGTTTGCGGGAACTAACAGAGCAATAACTGGTTTTAAAAGGAGTAACCTGATTTAGAATGGCAAGACAGTGTTCATTAAAAGAATTAGTTAAAAGCTCAACCTCGTTAGAAGAACTTTTAAAATTAAAAAGAGGAAAACTCAGAAATTATAGAGTCGTCAATAAAGCACCTGCGCCTAATAGAACCTTGAGGATGGTACTCTGAATTAACAGATACAGTAAAAGAGACAACTTCATTTAAATTCAAGTGGTCAAGGAAAACACCATAGGTGAAGACCAGAGTGTGCCCAGCCGTATGAGTAGCCCCTGCTACATGCTGAACAAAGTTGAAAGAGTCCATAATGCTCAGGAACTCCTTAGTGTTACTGTTTGTTGAGTCATCCACATGAATGTTGAAATCTCCAACAATGATAACCATGCCCATTTTAATAGTGGAAGTTAAAAATTCTTGTAGGTCTGACAAAAAAGACGCAGCAGACCCAGGTGGACGATAAATTAAAGTGCCGTATATGGGCTTTTCTCTTCCAATTTTTATTTTTATTTTATTTATTTATTTTTATTATTTAAGCATCTCAAAAGAGTTGTAGCAGCTTGAAGAAACCATCTGGCATAAAAATGTCTTTTTAAAAATTACAGCTGTTCCACCTCCTCGTCCAGATAGCCGAGGTGCACAGATAAATGAACAGTCAGCAGGACAAAGCTCACAGATGTGAGACTTCATTCTTAAAATATAAGACTTATTGGCGATTGAGCAGGCATTAATTAACATCCATTTAAGGCTGCGACTCACTGGGACAAGGGTAGACAGAGTCCGCGCTATGCGGTAAGCCGCGCAGCAAAACAGGGTTCCTGCCGCGATCAGGCTTGGCTTTCCATGCTTTCAGATGGCAGCCTGGGTGGTAAACATAGTGGGTTGTGGGGATTAATCAAGTTCCGACAAGTCTCAGGCGAATCTCACCGGTAGCAACCCAGGAATAAAGTCCCCGAAGGTCCATCTCTTTCCGAAGACGACGGAGTAGGACATGAAGGCCAGCTCGCTTACTCTGCTTTCTCCAACAAGGCCTCTAAAGCAAAAATGAGCTAACCGGCAAGAGTGGAGGTAAACCGGGTGCTGCGTTGCACTCTAACGGCGGTAGGAAAACAGCCTCATTTCGTTGACTCTGAAAGCTATCCATTGCAGATTTGATCGCTAGCAACGCATGACGATCATAAATCCGAAGGGAGGTGACACCAGAAAAAACTGCAACAAAAACACTTGCATAGCATATAAAATAAACAAACACATGGACGAAGGCAGCAGCACAGCCAAACACAGGCGCCATCTTGACCCTGTGGTCAGAAATACCATTACTTTAGTATTACCTTCACACAAAGTCAGGGCTGACCCAGGACCATTACTGTGAGTCACACTTTGCAGCATATAGGTCGTTTCACAATGGAGGTGGCATCCACTGTGCTGACCGCTAACTAAGAGCAAAGGATCCAAAAATTTGTGGTGTTAGTCGCTGAGCTCTCTCGTTTTTTGCACCAGCTCTACGTTTACTAGATGCACCTGCTCCTTGTCATTATAAAGCATGTATCTCTCTGACTTTATATCCTCTACAAAAGTTTGTGTTGTATTATATTCAAATCTTCAATAAAAACATGTATCGCTCATTCACAACGAAGAAAGCTTTATAACTATCCCAACTAGTAAAGCGCTTGTCATTTCCACAACACTGCTTTCCCCCCGAGATCCACAGAGTTGTTGAAAAGGCTCTGGAGGTCCATGTATAAGCACGTAAACCTGTGACAAAAAAAATTCACCAAACTTGGACACGAACAGGTTTTCCTTCGTGGTGATGAAGGAAAACAGTGGCACGTGAAATGGCATTTACCCAACCAGGATCTGAAGCTCAGTAAAGCACCCCTCCGACAGCCAAACCCATCTGTTCTCTGGTTGGATTGTTAAATTTGTGATTTCATAACATAATCAGGTTACGACCCGGCTTGAAATGACCATAACAAGAGCGGGGTGTCCCGTGACTTCCCACGCCCAAACAGACACAGCCACAGCATTGGACTTTTAACAATGGTTTATTCACAACAATGGCACTTAAGGTAGTGGGAGTGTATAATTTCGGGGTGAGCTAAGTTCAAGGTTCAAGGTTCAAGGTTCTTTATTTGTCACATGCATAGTTATACAAGTATAACACACAGTGAAATGTAGCCTGACACGCTACATTATATATATATATATATAGTATATGCATTGGGTGAATGTGCAGTAGTAGCAGCAAGCAGGTGAATTCTGTACATTAATATGAATAGACATCTGACTATTTTACAGGATAGACAATATAAACATATTTAAAATTAAAGGAATTTGGAATGTACATTGTGCCTTGGTTTAGTGTCTGGAAGAGTCCTGTCTCAGTCAATTATAGATGATGTGAGAGGGCGGGTGTGTGTGTTTAGGGCACGGATGGCTTGGGGATAGAAGCTCCTCTTGAGTCTCTCTGTCCTTGCCCGGATGATGCGGAACCTTCTACCAGAATGCAGAAGTTGGAACAGTTTGTTGCCAGGATGGGACGGGTCCTTCAGTATCTGCTCTAGTCCGGCATCTCCTGGTGTAGGTGTCCTGAAGCGGGGGGAGAGCAATCCTGCAGCAGCGTTCTGCTGTACGGATCACTCTCTGGAGAGCTTTTTGGTCCTTCACACAGCTGTTCCCGAACCACGATGTCATGTTCTGTGTGAGGATGCTCTCCACAGCGCCTGTATAGAAAATCCTGAGGATCTTTGGAGAGACCCTGAACTTCCTCAGTTGTCGTAGGTGATACAGGCGCTGCCTAGCCTTTTTGGTCTGGACCTGAATGTGGGCAGCCCATGTCAGGTCTGAGGAGATGTGGACACCAAGATACTTGAAGGACTGCACCCTCTCCACTGGAGCTCCATTGATGATGATGGGCTTGTAGTCTCTGTGCTGACCCCTTCTGAAGTCCACCACCAGCTCCTTGGTCTTGCTGACGTTCAGCTGGAGGTGGTTGTCCTGGCACCACGATGCCAGATTCTTCACTTATCCATGTAGGCCGCCTCATCGTTGTTGGAGATGGCACCCAACACCACTGTGTCGTCAGCAAACTTCACAATGGTGTTGGAGCCATGGGTGGCCACACAGTCTGAAGTGTAGAGGGAGTAGAGCAGTGGCGAGAGGACACATCCCTGAGGTGCTCCTGTGTTGATGGTGATGCTGTTGGAGAAGCACCTGCCCACCCTCACCACCTGAGTTCTGCCAGTGAGGAAGTCCAACACCCATGCACACAGACGGCTGTTAAGTCCCAGATCCCTCAGCTTTGTGAACAGTCTGCAGGGCACTATTGTGTTAAACGGTGAACTGTAATCAACAAACAGTATTCGCACATAGTTACCCTGTTTCTTGTCCACGTGGCTGAGAGTGGTGTGTAGGACGTGGGCGATGGCATCCTCTGTGGATCTGTTGGATCTGTAGGCGAACTGCAGCGGATCTGTGGTGTCTGGGATGGAGGAGGAGATGATGTTCTTCAGCAGCCTCTCAAACACCTTCATTACTACCGAGGTCAGTGCAACTGGCCGGTAATCGTTCAGGGATGAGGGTTTGCTGTTCTTGGGCACAGGGATGATGGTGGATCTTTTGAAGCATGTGGGGACCACAGACTTCGCCAGGGACTCGTTGAAGATGTAAGTGAACACACCTGCTAGCTGGTCAGCACAGCAGCGCAGCAGACGGCCGGTGATGCCGTCTGGCCCCGCCGCTTTCCTTGTGTTCACTCTCCTCATGCTCCGCGATGCTGGTCACCGGTCTCTCACTGATGACGTCACTGTCCTCGGTAGTCAGGGGGTAGATAGCATTAGCCGCCCGGCTAACCTCGAAACGGGCGTAGAACTGCTTCAGCTCATTGGTGAATGCAGAGTCGGCGTTGATCGGCGCAGTGTCCCTGGCTTTGTAGTCCGTAATGGTGCGTAGTCCGTGCCACATACTCCGTGTGTCGCCCTGGTGGAAGCGGGACTCCACACGTTCCCGGTACCGGCGTACCGGCCAACACAACAAACAAAACTCAACCTAGGCTTCGGTTCCCCTCTGACCTGTTCAAGGAAAAGAAAAGAAAAGAAAGACCTCCCTGGTCTAAAAACACAGGAGAAAAGAAGGCTTCCCAAAATAATTGGCAGCTCACCCCTACTTGCTCCGCACTTCACACACATGCCCGACCTTTTAACTAAATACTATGGCTACGGCCGCTCCGTCTGGACCTGAGGCAAGTGCACGGGAAGTCTGCCACACCCCCCGCACCGCAGCTCTTCAGTCGCCCTTTTATAGTTCACGTCCACAGCAGGAACCAGTTACATCAGGCCGTTCCTTAGGTCCACCAATCACAGCGACTGCACAGGTGAATTTGCATACATACATTAAGAAACAAATAACCCACCAACACACGCACATAACACATGACATTGACAAAGGAAGAAAAATTGGATCAAAATTCATACTTGCAATTTGAAACGCACACACAGCCAGGAAACTTGAGCGCAGAGTTTTACGCAGTTTTTTTTTCTTTGTATCTGTAACCAGACCTTAACAAAAAAATGTGTAACTTGTATAAATATTTTTATACAAAAACACACACACACAAATTCTCAATTATAGATGCACTTGTTAATGTTTGTACAGTAATCTTTATGTTAGTTTACCTGCTGGAAACTTCTCAGAATGATGCTTGCTAAACAAACACCATTTCAGTTTGTTAGCTAATGATATAATGCAATAGGAAATCATTACAACCATTCTTGTTTCCTTGACAACATTTATATTTTAAATACTATTAGCACTTATATGAACTAATATTTTTGATTGATTTCAGTTTTATTCTGACAGTTCTACTGAGTAATATTAAAAATAGATTTGGTCTTGACTTGAGCAGGTGAGGTACTGGAGCCTGAAGAGGAGATTTGCCCACAGGAAGCACAGATAAGAGTTGTTGAAATAATTGTTAACTAATCAGAGAAAAGTTGGTAAATCAGTTAACAACCAAAGTCACCCTTAGTTGCAGCCCTAATGACATAAAGTGTAGACAGCCATCACATGCAGACTGCTTCTTCAAACAGCTGTGAATGAGTGGCTTGCTCTCAAGCCGCTCATTCAGTGAACTCCAGTGTGGTGCCGTGACAGGATGTTACCTGCGCATTGAGTTCAGGTGTGACATGTCCACATTGCTAACTATTGCACAGTCAGGGTTAGTGGGATTATAATAGAGTGCGCATGCGCCAACCAGCGTGCAGCCTGTTATAGTCGCTCCTGCTTTTTCTCTTAGTTTAGCTCTTTTTTTCTTACATATTCTTTTTTTTCTGACTTGTATTTTCATCCGTTTATTATCTTTTACTCAATCATGTGGATTGAGAGAGTTTTTGTTCTTCTGGTGGCCGTGGAACTGTTACTTTTATCAAGGAACGGGACCGCGGCACATCTCCTACACTCACGGACTGTTTACTCCAGAGATCAGCTGATCGCCCTGATGCCGGCCGGCTCGCTGGCCAGGCCCGCAGAAGTACCAGCTGAAATTTGGAGGAAAACACATCGGGGATGCAGAGGTCAAGGACAGAAGAGAAGAAAGAAGGAGACAGTGAGACAGCGGAGGCTCGAAGCGAGGAGGAGGTTTAAACCGTGTCTGCCGTCTATCGTGATGGGAAATGTGCGATCGTTATCGAATAAAATCGACGAGCTCTCAGCACTGGTACAGAGTCAGAGGGAATACCGAGAGTGTAGCCTGATGTGTTTCACCGAATCATGGCTGCACCAGGACATTCCCGATGAGAATGCTTCTGTGGAAGGCTTCCACACTTTTCGGGCAACAGGGACAGCATCACTAGCGGTAAGCGGAAAGGAGGTGGGCTTGCTGTTTTAGTTAACAACCGGTGGTGTAACCATGCCAACATAACAATCAAAGAAAGGATTTGTTGCCCGGACACTGAACTGTGTGCTGTTGGACTCAGGCCGTATTATTTACCCAGGGAATTCTCTCACGTCATCTTGGTGGCTGTTTACGTTCCTCCCTCTGCTAACCCCACAGCTGCATGTGACACTATCCACTCTGCCATAGCCCGGTTACAGACTCAGCACCCGAGTGCCTTTATTGTGATCTCGGGTGACTTCAACCATGTATCACTGGACAATACACTAACAACATTCAGACAATATGTGGACTGTCCCACCAGGGGAGAGAAAATTTTAGACTTACTGTATGCTAACGTCAAGGATGCATACAGCTCCTCCTCCCTCCCCCCACTTGGTAGGTCAGATCATAACCTGATTCACCTCACCCCCAGCTATGTGCCCATTGTGAGGAGGGAACCTGTGACCACCAGGACTGTTAGGAGGTGGTCAGAGGAGGCCTTAGCGGAACTACAGGGCTGTTTCGAGGTGACCAACTGGGAAACACTCTGTGAGCCTCACGCCGAGGACATCAATGGGCTTACTGAGTGTATCACAGACTACATAACTTTCTGCACCGACTCCATTGTTCCAGCTCAGACTTTTCATTGTTACCCCAATAACAAGCCGTGGGTGACTAAGGACATCAAAGCCCTCCTCAACAACAAGAAGAGGGCTTTCAGAGGGGGCAACAAAGAGGAGGTGAGGAAGATCCAGGTGTTACTAAAGGACAAGATCAGAGAGGCTAAGGACAATTACAGGAGGAAGCTGGAGTGGAAACTCCAGCAGAACAGCATGAGAGAGGTGTGGAGGGGCATGAAGACCATCACTGGATTCAGGCCAACCAACAGAAGGGGAGCTGAGGGAGGTGAGAATAGAGCCAACGAGTTGAATCTGTTTTTCAATAGATTCGACACCACAGTGTCTGCTCCCACCCTCACAACCTCACCTGTAGTCAGCCTGGAATCCAGAGCCACACCACTGTGCCAGCCTCTCTCTTCACATGGCGCTGTTGCCTCCTGTGAGATTCCTGACACCCCTCCCCCACCCATCACCTTCACTCAATACCAGGTTGAGATGCAAATGAGGAGACTTCACTCAGGCAAGTCTGCTGGACCAGACGGAGTGAGTCCCCTCGTCCTCAAGACCTGTGCCCCCCAGCTGTGTGGAGTCTTTCATAAACTGTTTATGCTGAGTCTGAGTCTGCAGAGGGTCCCAGTGATGTGGAAGACATCATGCCTCGTCCCTGTACCAAAGACGCCACGTCCCAGTGGCCCCCAGGATTACAGGCCCGTGGCACTGACCTCCCACATCATGAAGACCCTGGAAAGGCTCATCCTGGACCAGCTGCGACCCATAGTAAGACCACATCTGGATCCCCTTCAGTTCGCTTATCAGCCTCGTCTCGGAACTGAGGACGCCATCATCTACCTGCTCAATCGTGTCTACACCCATCTGGACCAGCCGACGAGCACTGTGAGGGTCATGTTTTTTGACTTTTCCAGTGCTTTCAACACCATCAGGCCGACCCTCCTGGGTGATAAGTTAGCAGCGATGCAGGTGGATGCTTCTCTGGTGTCCTGGATTGTTGATTACCTGACAGGAAGACCAAAATATGTACATCTCCCACAGTGTGTGTCTGACAAGGTAATCAGCAACATAGGGGCACCACAGGGGACTGTCCTCTCCCCCTTCCTCTTCACCCTCTACACCACAGACTTCAGCCACTGCACAGAGACCTCCATCTTCAGAAGTTTTCTGATGACTCTGCGGTGGTTGGATGTATCAGCAGGGATGATGAGACAGAGTACCAGGCTGTGGTCGACTCCTTTGTCACGTGGTGTGAGCAGAATCATCTGCAGCTCAACGTGGCAAAGACCAAGGAACTGATCGTGGACTTCAGGAAGACCAGGAAACACTTGACCCCTGTTTCAATCCAGGGGGTCAGTGTTGACATTGTGGAGGACTATAAATACCTTGGAGTACACATTGACAATAAACTGGACTGGGCTAAAAACACCACAGCACTTTACAGGAAGGGCCAGAGTGGTCTCTATTTTTTGAGGCAACTGAGGTCCTTCAACATCTGCCAGAAAATGCTGAGAATTTTCTATGAGTCTGTTGTGGCCAGTGCGATCCTCTATGCTGTTGCATGCTGGGGGAGCAGGCTGAGGGTCGCAGATGCCAACAGACTTAATAAACTAATCCGTAAGGCCAGTAAGGCAGCGGGTCCAGATGGCATCAGCTCGAGGGTTGTCAGGTCCTGCGCGGACCCAACTGTGTGGGGTGATGGAGCACCTCTTCAACCTGAGCCTGAGGTTGGGAAGAGTCCCACAGCTCTGGAAAACCTCCTGTGTTGTACCAGTGCCAAAGACTTCACACCCCAAAGACCTCAACAGCTATAGGCCGGTGGCTCTGACATCCCACCTGATGAGGACCCTGGAGCGGTTGGTCCTGGCTCAGCTTCGGCGCCTAACAAGCTCATCACTGGACCCACTTCAGTTTGCCTACCAGCCTGGCATTGGAGCGGATGATGCCGTCATTCACCTCCTACATCGTTCCCTCGCTCACCTGGAGACCGCTGGGAGCACTGTGAGAATCATGTTCTTTGATTTCTCCAGTGCCTTCAACACCATTCTTCCCTCGGTTCTAAAGGACAAGCTGGTGAACTCTGGAGTGGACCATCACCTCACTGCCTGGATTTTGGACTACCTCACCGACCGACCACAGTATGTGAGGACTCAGGGCTGTGTGTCGGACAGGGTCGTCTGCAGTACGGGGCCCCACAGGGAACGGTTCTGGCTCCGTTCCTCTTCACCATCTACACTGCAGACTTCTCCCACAATTCCACCCAGTGCTTCCTGCAGAAGTTCTCTGATGACTCTGCAATAGTTGGCCTCATCACTGATGGGGACGACAGGGAGTACAGAGGACTGACCCAAGACTTTGTGGACTGGTGCCAGCTGAACTACCTCCAGATCAACGCCAGTAAAACCAAGGAACTGGTGGTAGACTTCCGCAGGCACAAGCATCCTCCACTGCAACCACTGAACATCCAAGGTATGGACATTGAGGCTGTGGACAGCTACAGGTACCTTGGTGTTCATCTGAACAACAGACTGGACTGGACTCATAACTCAGACGCCCTCTACAGGAAAGGGCAGAGCAGGCTGTACCTGCTGCGGAGACTCAGGTCGTTTGGAGTGGAGGGCCCACTCCTGAAGACCTTCTATGACTCTGTTGTGGCTTCTGCTATCTTTTATGGTGTGGTCTGCTGGGGCGGCAGCATCTCTGCTGGGGACAGGAAGAGACTGAACAGGGTGATCCGAAGGGCCAGCTCTGTTCTTGGATGCCCTCTGGACCCAGTGGAGGTGGTGAGTGACAGGAGAATGGTGGCTAAGCTGTCATCCCTGATGGACAACATCTCCCACCCCATGCAGCAGACTGTGACAGCACTGAGCAGCTCCTTCAGTGGGAGACTGCGGCACCCACGGTGTGGACGGAGAGATCTCGCAGGTCTTTCCTTCCC